>NW_025375260.1:0-7233 GCF_016433145.1 Gracilinanus agilis
TCCTCAGCACAAGGGCTCTGGGTGGGGCATCTTGGGAAGCATCTCAGCAGGGGCTCGTAGGGACTTTCACGGGATCTGTCAGGGGGTTCTTAGCAGGGATCGTCTAGGAGGGGCGTCTCAGCAGGGGAGGGTCAGGGTGTGCCTCTCAGCAGGAGGCATCTCAGTGGGTGGGGGCTCCCAAAGGAGAATTTCAGCGGGGGGGGGCATCTCAGCAAGGGAGCTTGAGGTCAACCAACAAGCCTCAAAGCTGCTGGTGAGTTAGGGGGTGTCTACCCTAAGCATGTGAAGAAGACCCCCCCCCGACCCCACAGAACGTGTAGATGAGAACATGAAAGTGGCTGAAGTACATGCAGTGGAATGCCACTTAGAAGCTTATTCAGACATGGAAGTCATCAAGGTCACCATCCACTGAGTCTCAGGCTCTAGCCTTCTGACTTCTCTGCCCTGCCACTGGACTTAGAGGACTCTGGGAAAGAGAGGGAGGCTGACAACTTTGCCCAACTCTGCCTCATTTCCATCCAATTTATGTGTGAGTCAGAAGACAGCACCAATGACACCATCTTGATCCTCTTCAAGGAGAAGGCCAACCACCAATTGTGTGTGGACCAGCTTGCCCTGCCCTCCAAGGAGTCGGTCATCAGAGGCAGAGATGAGGCTTGGACCCAGATAATCATGAGGCTAAATAGGTGATAGACACAGGAGAAATTGGAGATCCATCGGAGAAAGACCACATCTGACCTAGAAGACCAATGAAGACATTAGACTAGGTGGCCATTCCTGGCTGGCTGGCATGGGGAAAGAGCAGGAGCGAGAAGGCTGAGGACACAGAGAAGGTTTGGGTCCTGGAGGCCCTCTGCCTCTCCTTTTGTCCTTCCATGAATTCCCCACTCCTCTCCTGGCTTCCCCAGTCAGCCTCTGGTCTGCTGGTCCCTCCACCAGGTTCTGACCCTTACAGACCGAGCCATTTATGCCATCCGTTCGTCCTGTTCTGCTCTCTTGGCTAACCTTTTGTGGGGCTTGGGGTTCATTTCTTTCAGAGATGGGAGGGAACCCCCTGGAGAACAGCGGTTTTGAACCCGGAGCCTTTGATGGCCTGAAACTGAATTACCTTCGCATCTCAGAGGCCAAGCTCACGGGTATTCCTAAAGGTAAGCGGCTGCCTCTTTCCCACTCTTTGGAGGTCTTATCCAGAGAGAGAATTCCCTCCATTCCTAGAAATCTTAGGGCCAACCCACTCTCTCAATCCTCCAGAGAGCAGTGAGTAGACATGGGACTTAGCCAAGGTCATGTGGGGGCTTCTGACTCCTAAGCCAGGGCTCTGACCACCCTACTCTTCTGCCAGTTCCCAGGGCTGTGCCAAAGGGTATATAGATCCAAATCTTGCCTCCACCCACGTTTGAACCGCACCCCATCTCCTTCTAAGTCACAGATGGGTCAGACTACAAGAAACATCGAGGACTCCTCAGAGAGCAATTGAGGCTCTTTGTGCTGCCCCCTACTGGGGCTCTTCTCAGAGAGTGCCCACCAGCCTCTCCCACCCTTCTCTATTTTTTCTCATTTTCTCCTTCCCTCCTGTAGGGAGTTATCTGGGACGAGACCCCCCCCCCAAACGTCAGCCATTCCACCCGGCTTCAACCCAACCCCTCCTGACTGTCCTTTTTTTTGCCTACAGATCTCCCTGAGACTCTAAATGAGCTTCATCTGGACCACAACAAGATTCAAGCCATTGAGTTAGAGGACCTTCTCCGGTACTCCAAGCTGTACAGGTCAGGCCCAGGGGCTGCTGGCTCAGGGAGAGACCCAAGTGGTCATAGGGAGCCCCTTGTCATCCAGGCCCAGATGGTCATGCTTCTGGCCTCCACCTTTCCCATGCAGCCAAAGCCATCAAAAGGCTAATTCACAGTGGAGAAGATATAGCAGATGAAGATGAAAAACCGGCCGGGCAGCTTCCCTGGATGGTTCCAGCCTGCTGGCTGAGGATGGTGCCCCCCCACCCCACCCTTCTAATTCAATCTCTGCTCTTGCTCTTATTCCAGGCTGGGCCTGGGACACAATCACATCCGAATGATTGAGAATGGGAGCCTGACCTTCATGCCCACCCTGAGGGAGCTCCACTTGGACAATAACAAGCTGTCCAAAGTACCCCCAGGTCTCCCTGACCTCAAATTCCTCCAGGTGAGAGTAGACCAGACCCAGCATCAACCCCAGCTGACCCTCTGGGCTTTCTCTGTGGGCATCAGGTGCCTTCTTTATTTGTATCTCTCTCTGCCCCCTCCATTTACTTTGGTCAATGCAGGAAGGGAAGCCCCTTCCTTGAAGGCCTGAGAAGGTAAAGTTTGCAAGGGCCCAAGTTGGGGTTTTCTTGGCAGAGATACTGGAGTTGTTCACCGTTTCCTTCTACAGCTCATTTGACATATGGGGAAACTGAGGCATTAGATGACTTGCTGAGGCTCATTTACAGCTATTAAGAGTCTGAGGCCAGATTTGAACTTGGGAAGAAAGATGAGTCTTCTTGATTTCAGGCCCAGCGCTTGATCCACTGCAGCACCATCTAGCTGCCAGAAGGACCTAAGAAGTGATATTATCTCTTCCTAGTTTGGAGGAGGAAGAGGGGTTAGGACAGAAGCCAGTAGAGGCAGCTCTCCTCCAGTAAGGTCTCTGCAGGGTGGTTGTTTTCTTGAGTTGGATAGGAGTCTCCCAAGCACTGTCTCCCATCCCTATTTCTATGGAGAAACAGAGGCAAGCTTGATTCCAAGGTCAGATCTGGGCAAAGGGGAGGGGAATCCAATTCTCTGCTAATTTGGGATTATCCGACACTCCCCTCCTTTCCATTACTGTCAAGTCACATCTAGAAAGGACGGCAAATATTTGTCTAATGCTGGAAGGTTCCCCAAAAGTCAAAAAGACCCGAATTCAAATCTAGCCTCAGACACTTAGTAGTTGTCTGAACCTAGGCAAATTACTTTGCCTCTGTCTCAGTTTCCTCACCTGTAAAATGAGGGCAGAGACCTCTTGAGGCCCCTTCCAGCTCTAGATTTAGGCTCCTCTGATTCCTTCTTGGGGCTCCGGGGGGATCTGGGGGTGGAGCAGCTCACCTCTGCCTTTCCCCTCCCTAGAAGGGCATCCCAGATTCTCCCAAACATATACTCTGGGATCTGGTTTATTAGGCAGTGTTGGCCAGGGTCCAAGGCTGGGTCCCTGACAGCAGCCATGTGGAGATCTGGCCCCTCAGGATCAAGTTCTTTCCCTCCCCTGAATGCCCCCCATCCCCATCCAAATAGACTTGGCCTGGGAAATAAGACACCGAGGCTCTAGTACGGGGTCCTCAATCTGCCACTGAACCCTGTGGGCAAATGGAATGAGCTGCTCTGGGGCGGGGGGGGGGTGAGTTCCTGAATTTCTCCAAGGGCCCCTGTAGCCCTGACATTCGGTGACTCTGTGAAAGAAGACCCTAGCCCCCTCACTGTGCCTTTGAAAGGGGAATGGAGGCACCTCCAGCTGTGGCCATCTGGTGCTGGGGGGAGGTGCAGAGAGGGACCAGAGCCTTGAGTCTGGCCCTGTTCCCGGGCCCCCACGCTCTCTCTCTCGCTCTCTCGCTCTCTCTCTCTCTCTCTCTCTCTCTCTCTCTCTCTCTCTCTCTCTCCATCCACTGGGCAAGGGTGTCCTCTGGTGGTCAGAGTGTCCAAGTTCAAGTCCCGGCTGGAACGGCATCTCTAGGCTGCTGCCTCTTTTCCCACCCCTCTACTTCCTCCTTCCTGTCTGAAATCCTCACACTTTAGAAGGTAACAGAGACGGAGAGATAGACAGGGACAGAGACAGAGACATTTGGGTTCTCCAACACCTTTATTCCCAAAGAGACCTTTTCCACACCAGCCATCTCTTGGGCCAAAGGGATGCTCCATATTTCAGCTTTCAAATTTCTTAGCTCAACCTCGGTCCACCCACTGGCAACGTGGTATTATTGGAGACCTACTTTGGCAACCTTTTGGCTTAGGGGAGAAACATCTCAAAGAATCTCAGACTCTCAGAGATGGGAGCCACCAGAGAGCCCATCTAGTCCCACCGCCCCATCACAGTGTTCTGAGCTGTTCAAGCAAGACTCAGTGGCTGCTGCTGCTGCTGCTGCTGCTGCCTATGAGCTCTCTGAGTGTTAAGGGGAGACCCAGGAGATCACGAGTGGCAAACAAGAATCTCCCCCAACCCCTACAAGGGTCTTTGTTTGAATACACACACACACAAACACACACACACACACACACACACACACACAGAGTGAAGAGGGTACTCTCTGTAGACAGCTAGCCCACTTTGGGGCAGCTTTCATTATAAGCAAGTACTTTCTGTTGTTGGGCACTTTTGTCTGAATCTCCGTGACCTAATTTGGGGTTTTCTTGGCAAAGAAACCAAAGCAATTAGCCATTTCCTTAAATTCCGGTTGATTTTACAAATTAGGAAACTGAGGCAAACAGGATGACTTAAATGACTTACCCAGGCTTACACAGCTGGTAAATGTCTGGGGCCAGATTTGAACACAGGAAGACTCATCTTCCTGACTCAAGATCCACTGCACCACCTAACTATTCAAGTTCTTTCTGACTTTAAGCCCAAACTGGCCTACTTACATTGCTCCTAAAACTGTCCTTTAGGGCTGAAGAACCTGTCTAATCCCCCCTTACAGACGACAATCCTCGAATACTAGAAGGCAGCTCTCAGTTTCTCCCCGAGTCATCTCTCCTCCAGATTAAACCTCTCTAGATTCATCAAAAGATTTATGAGTGTTGGGGGCAGCTGGGTAGCTCAGTGGATTGAGAGTCAGGCCTAGAGATGGGAGGTCCTGGGTTCAAATCTGGCCTCAGTCACTTCCCAGCTGTGTGACCCAGGGCAAGTCACTTGACCCCCGTGGCCCACCCTGACCACTCTTCCACCTATGAGCTAATACACAGAAGTTAAGGGTTTAAAAAAAAGATTTATGAGTGTAGAACTGGAAGGGCTCCTTTTCAAAAGCTAATTTGGGCCCCTCACCTGTCGAAGGAAAGGGTAATGACAATGACTTTCTATTAACCTTAAGCGCCCTAAAAATGTCTGTTGTTTCCCAAGTTCTCTCGGGCAGTAAGTATCTGCGCTAGGATTTGATCCCAAATCCTCCAACACTAATTCAGACTGGCCACCATAAGCCCCTAAGCAGAGCTGTACTTAGGAATTATGGCACCTGGAGCACCAAAGCAGGAGAGCTCCTGTGGGTGGTTGAGGCAAACTAGAGGCGGAGGGCATGGGAGGGAGGGAGAGCATGAGAGCTAAGGAACCCAGAAACCTGGGTATTCGGAGGGAGCAGCTTGGGGTGGCCATCGAGGTGGTGAGCAAAGCATGGGACTTCTAGGGAGGAAGGAGAACGACTTGAGTGGTTCCTGGAGAGCATCACCAAAACTTTTGACTAGGAGGTAGAGAATTTTTCAAAGACAAGAGGTGACAGAGGAGCTCAGCTTTCCTTCCTGGCTCTGGGGGGGGGGGTCAGAGAAAAAAAAAAGAAAGAGCAGCCTTGGGGCAGGGGGGCAATATATGTGGTATCTTGGGAAGAAAGTTCCGCTTTGGTGAATACTAAATAGAAGGAAAGCGAGAGGAAGAGCCCTCACGGGAGGGAAGGGGAGCAGTCTGTTAACAATAAAGGAGGCTTGGAGGCAGCTGGGTGTTCAGTGGATTGAAAGCCAGGCCTGGAAATGGGAGGTCTTGGGTTCAAATGTGAACTCAGACACTTCCTAGTTGGGTAACCCTGGGCAAGCCACTGAATCCCAGTTGTCTAGCTCTTCTGTTTTGGAACCGATCCGCAACGTTGATTCTTAGACAGAAGGTAAAGAGTTAAAAAATAATAATAAAATAAAATAAAGGAGGCATTCCAGAGGGCACAGTGGAGAAAAGAGGTAGGGGTGGGAGAGGGATGGGGAAGAATGAGGGGCTGAGCTTCCTGGGGGTGGGGAGGAAGGAAAGCGTGTCCATCTTTGCCCGCCATCCCCATTCTCCTCTTGTACGTATCTCAGGCTGGGAAGGGCGAGCCTGTCTCATAGTAAGCTCGAGGGAGGGTACCAAAGCCTCAGGTCCTTGGGGATCAGCAGCCCAGAAAGGAGAGGAAGGAAGCATGCCCCTTCCGTGTTGGCCTCTAGGACAGGGGGCTTCTGAACACGACTATTAACAAGGCCTCTCCTCCCTCCCACACTCCTGACAGGTGGTCTATCTTCACTCCAACAACATCACCAAGGTGGGCGTTAATGACTTCTGCCCTGTGGGCTTTGGCGTGAAGCGGGCTTACTACAACGGTATCAGCCTCTTCAACAACCCTGTGCCCTACTGGGAGGTGCAGCCAGCGACTTTCCGATGTGTTACTGACCGTCTGGCTATCCAATTTGGCAACTACAAGAAGTAGCCAGGCAGGGGAGGAGGCATCAGGACCCCCTTGGGAAAGAAACCCAGCTGAGAAGGGAGAGAACAAGAGAGAGACAGAAAGAGGAGAGAGGAGGAGGCAAAGTCACATGTAAACCCGAGCCCCACCAGCCTCACCCTTAGCTCAGTGGGAACCCTGCCCAGGCCCTCATCCATTCCTTAACCCCAAACTTCAATCTACCCCAAATTCGGATCCTCAACTTCCCTGCAAACTTGCCCCAACCTCTAGCTCTGGTCCTGAGGCAAAGCCATCACTTTCTCCTAGCTCCCTGACCTGCCACCATGGCCAAAACTATAGCTGAGTAGAGCTAGGGGTGAGGGAGAGAGGGAGGACCAAGAGGGGCAGGCAAGGGATCTGGGAGAGCTGGAAGTCCTGCCCAGCCCAGGACCCTTAGCTTTCAAGCATAATCCTTCCCCAGATCTGGTGCTTTCCGAAGCTAACCACCCTGGAGAACCAAGGAGATGGCCAACCTGGTTAGGGTTTCCTTCCCCTCCCCTCTGCCCCCCTCATACTCTACTCTCCCCACCCTACCCCCAACTGAATTTCCAAAACTGATTTCCAAAACTTCCAGTTCTGGGTATTTCTTTTATGTGGTTCTATGCTGGGTTGAGTTTAATCCCAGTGTGTCTACCCCAACAGGGATGTCCGACTCTTCTCTCCTTTCTCCCTTCCTCCGCTCTCTTCACCCTTTCTCCCTTTCTCTTCTTCTTCCTTCTTCATTTCTCCTCTGCTCTCTCTCAGTCTCTGACTCCCCTCTTCCCCCTTCCCCTCTGTTCGCTGTCTTCTCTCCTTTTTCTTGA
>NW_025375261.1:0-4919 GCF_016433145.1 Gracilinanus agilis
GAGAGAGAGAGAGAGAGAGAGAGAGAGAGAGAAACGAGAAACTAACTTGGAAAAAAACTATTTAACATATTTTAAAAGTCTAACACTGTATGCAGGGGTTGACCTCTATAGGTCCCAGTTCTGTAAAGAGATGGGAAAAGGGCAAGACATTTGATTTGACACATTTCACAGAGGAAATAAGTAGTAGAAAAACTGGGAATGATAAAAAGTAAATGACTTCTCAGATGCTTTTCACTTATGTATTTCTTTGATTCTAATATCTTCAAATGACCAAATCTGTGTGTTCTCTATCCTGTTTGTAATTCACTTAAAATTCTAGATCTTCCCCCCCCCCATTTTTGCATTCTCATCTAGCTATGCTCTCCACATCCTACATTTAAACTAGTGGCTTTTTTTCTGAGTTTGATTTTTTTATTTTATATTTTTTATAGATTACATGTAGATACAATTTTAGCAATTGTTTTTGGACATTTTATGATCCATATTCTTTCCCTCCCTTCCCTCCTTCTTCCGCAGATATCAGGTAATAGGATAGAGGTCGCATATATGCTATCATGAAATACATATTTCTATGTTCATCATATTGTGAAATAAGACACAAATCAATTAGACTTGAGAAAACGTCATAAAGGAAATAAAGTGAAAAATGGTATATTTCAATCTACATTCAGACATCATCAGCTTTTTTTCATCAGGGTCCCTTGGCGTTGTCTTAGATCCTTTTATTATTGATATTTAAGTCATTCCCTGTTGACCGTCATACATTATTGCTGTTACTATGTACAATGTTTTCCTTGTTTGGCTTATTTAACTTCCCATCATTTCAGATAATTCTTTCCAGAATTTTTATGGTTTCCCTATTCTTCATAATTTATAGTACAATAGTATTCCATCATCTGAATTTGATCATATGATTTTATGTTTAAAATATAAGATTTGTAATGTAAATTTTACATTAGATTCAGCATATTAAAACAATCTTATTCAATAAATAACCATTACTGTCTTCATTTCACAGATGAGAAAAATCAGGCCCAAAAGTTTAAATAGGTTATCCAAGGTTACCTGAATAGGAAGCAAAGAGATTGTGGACCAGAACTCAGTACTAATGACTCCTAGTCCAATTTTCTTTCCAATATATGCTGCCGTTTACCTCATTTTTTACATAATTCTCATCTGAATACAGCTAAAAAGGATATACTGTGTTACAGACAACTGTATGGCATGCTTAAATATAGGTCTATCATGGGTATTGTCTTGATGGCTTTTTAAAGTTCCCTCTAATCCTGTGACTTTTACTTTTTCTCTAGGGATGAATTTCCTTCAGTAAAATAACAGAAACTAATTGGCAAGTTGTAGAGAAGGCAAATGAGGAATGATTGAGAATGCTTTTGGATCATCCCACTAATAGCTGTCAACTGACAGAAGATAGCCCCAATGGCAACTAAAAGGCATGCTCCATGTTTGACTTAAGACAAAGATCTAAAATTATCTGTGTGTTTAACTTGGGCTTGCTTTAGCGTTCCCATTTAAACACAAATGGCAGCATAAACATGCTGTCTTTGAGAGCTACTCTTACCAGTGAGGCACTTAACATGCAAATCTATGACATAAATTTAGTTTACAAATGGCATTGTGCAAAGATTACTGCTACATCTCATCCTCTAGTCAGAATCTATGTGAAAAGGATAACTAGTTAGAGAAATAACTATAATTCATGAATAAAACTGACAAAATCCCATAAGCTTAGCAGAGTGTCTTTACTTTTTGAGGGTATAGAACACTTTATACAGATATATTCTTTGGAAGGGTGACAGTTTTACTGGAGTAAAAGATGGACCAAAAAAAAAACAAACAACAAAAACAACAGAGGGCCTTAGGGAAGCTAAACAGAACTAGACAGAGAATTCTTCCCTTTCTGCTGCCCCAAAATGGTATTAATAAGACATACCAAGTAAGGGAAAGAACCTGGATTAAAAAAGAACTGAAGCTCAGATATTTCCTTTTTTCGACTCTAAATTAGTCATTTAACCCTGCCTCAATTTCTAAAACTGTAAAATAGGGATCATAATGGCACCATTCTCCTATGCTTGTTGTGAGAATTAAATACAATATTTGTAAAAAGCAGTGCCTGACACACATAGTAGTAGCTTAATAAACATGTTTCTGTCCTTTATCTCTTCGCTCTCTTTCCTCTCTCTCTTTCCTTCCTGACTATTGACATGCCTTCTTTCCTTCTCTCCCTCCCTTCCTCTTTTCTTCATATCCCCAAATTCTTATAAAATTGAAAACAAATTATATACAGGGAAAAGGACATGGAAGAGAAATGACTAGACTTAATGATTGCATTAATACAAAGAACATAGTGAAACTATACTCTCAATCAATACAAGCAAGCATCTTCCCTGTAATTTATAGTCTTATAAAGGGCAGAGTTTAAGTGACTTGCTCAGGGTCACCCAGTCAATATGTGCCAGAAGTGGGATTTGTACTTAGCTCCTTTTGAATCTAAGACCAGCTCTCCATACACAATACTATACTGTCTCTATTCTATCTCCTATTTCAGGAATGATTCCAAGCTTTTCTTACTTAGCTCTTCTAAAACAGGGGTAGAAAAATACAATGTTATATGGAGAAATCATTTTTTCTAAGTTAAAAATGCCCTAAGAGACATTTTAACACATTGGCTCTTTTGGATTGTACTTTGTATGTTTTTAAAATGGTCTATAAATTGATTGTCTGAATTGTGAGGAGAAATAAATATGACTATAACGGACAGCATTTCAACAACTCAACCAGGAAGACAATCAGGTCAGAACAAAAACAATTCATAGAAAAACTGTGAAAAGTACTTAACCACAACAGGGCAAAGAAAGATTCAATGTTCTTTATTTCTTATTTTTCTGAAAGCAATGATAGATAACTCAGATGGGTCACCTTGGATGAATTTTTTCTTGCAAAAGATTGTGTAGCTAAGGATTCTGTATATGTTGACAATTCTTTAGAAAACTGAGTTTAGTAAGGAAAACAATTCTTAAAAGAAATAATGTGGAATTATACTTTCTCTTCCCAAATTATTAGGTTTTTGAAATAATATTGTGGAATTCTAGAACTGAAAAGGATCCTATAGTTCAAGTCCATTAGTTAAAAATGTCTTAATTTGTTGTTAGTTGTGTGTTTAAATTTTGAGTCTTAGAAGTGAAAGAATAAAGATATATTCTTCAATGATAATTTTATGTAGTGGTGAGTAAGCATAACTTTAAGTTGGCTATCTTCTTTGTAAATTTTTTCAGGAGACAAAAAAATTGAAGCTAATTTTCCTTATGAGTCTTCTTTGCAACCAGCTAATGCACACGACAAAAAGGAGTTTATTGGCTCCCAATAACATGAAAGTTACACCCTAAGAGAGACCGTTCCTTATTTGTTCCTGGAATTTCTTCCTTGAAGGAAAACAATTTTGAAGAAAATTCCTCATCCAATGCATATTATCAATTATTCTGCAACTTAAAGTCTTAAGAGTTACCTGGGAGATTGAGCAGTTGGGCTAAACCCCTAGTGAAATTTAGCTATTATGTTAGGACTGATGCTGAACAAGTACACTGTCACAACCAAACATAGTTGTGCAAAGGCTGTACTAAGGCTGGTTTCCAACTATTATGCCATAACTCTGTACATCTTCTCTTGGAATAGGTTCTTCAATGCCCAATTCTTGATCTGGGAATATAGTAATCAAATTAACATATCATTGCTGAAAAGTTTTTTTTTTCAAATTATTTGCTCTAAGGATTTACTCAACATTCTTTTGCCTATCCAGTTCAATATACTTCTCCCTAATAACCACTCCCACAGTGTGGCTTGTTTTCCCTCATAAGAACATAAGTCTCTTGAAGGCAGTTGAAATCTACCTCCAAAAAGAAAGAAAATAGATTTAATGGGAAGGACCTAGATGGATTGGAAATGAAAAAAAAAAAAAAAACAACAACTAGGAACCTCTCAGGGCCAGTAAAGCACAACCCCTTGCAATTATAGAAAAATAAGTTTATTGAGCTTAGGGAAATGGTAGATAAGGTCCTATATCTATACATCTCTAACTCCTCCCACCCATCTACACCCCCCAATGGGGTTGCCCTTCTTGTCTTCTCAAGCCCTTCCTATCAGCTCCCTGATCTTATCTAGACCCCAAAACTATTTGACTGCCTAAATATCACAGATTGTAAAAGTCTGAGCATGCAGGTCTCACAGATGTACTGAGTCCTTATCCAAAACCTGGGGTTCGCTTCCTAGGTAAACCCAAAGTCCCAGGTAAAAAAAGCACTTTGGTTTACCTTAATCAAGTTGTCTCTGACAGGTTGATCTCAGCACTTCAGGGAAAACAGGTCTCCTCTAAGGCAGTTCTCCAACCCAGAAATTTCCTAATCTTTCCACAAGATTAGTCTGTTCCCAGGAGATGCCAGAGCAAAATCTTCCCTACCAGCTCAGAGGAAAGCCAGATCAGGAGTGACTGTTAATTCTAGTAAAACTCCCAAGATCCTACTCTCCTTTCAGAACATTCTCCCAGGATTTGTGTCTAAATTCTCCTCCTTTTCTCTTAAAGACAATCCACGCATTTTTCCCTATCCCTTATCACTTATCCTTACACAGTGACTGTGATTTTTTTATTTCTATCTAGTATTTGGCACAGTACTTCACATATAAAAATTGCATGATAAAATTTTTAATAATTCAATTCAATCAACAACTTATTATTTTTAAATGGATATAAAACTGTGTTGATTATACAAATTAATCAAGATATATTATCAAATGAGACAACTATTATATTGTATTAAGTCAGACTAATAAGGATAATATCCAGCTATGCTGGAAAGGTTGGCCCTACAATCACACACACACACACACACACACACACACACACACAC
>NW_025375262.1:0-6174 GCF_016433145.1 Gracilinanus agilis
TATGAATGTGACAGAATACTATTGATCTCTAAAAAATGATGATGGAGATGATTTCAGGAAAACCTGGGAAGACTTATATGAACTGATACAAAATAAATTGAGCAAAACCAGGAGAATAATATACTAAGATAATAATGTATTCATATCATAAAGATAATAAACTCTGAAATATTTATTAGCTTTGATCAGTGCAATCATTCACCATAGCTCCAAAAGATTTATGATGGGAAATCCTATCCATCTCCAGAAAAGAGAACTTACAGATTCAGAGTTAAGACTGAAATATTTATTCCCTTTATGTTTCATGTTTTTTTTTCTGGAACATGCCTAATGAAGAAATATGTTTTACATGACTTCATATGTATAATTGGCAACTTTTTCATGCCTTCTCAGTGGGTACAAGAGGGGGGAGAATTTGAAAATAAAAATAACAAGATCATATATGATGACAAAATGATTAAAATGATATAGAACCCTGAAACTGTCGTTCTTATAGAATAGAAAGTAGAATATACTAGAAAGGCAATAAAATTGAATTCAGGAGAAAGAGAAGTCGCATGGTCATATAACAAAAGATACCTAGATTTAAACCATATTCAATTTCTTACCTCTAAAATCTAAAGAAAATGTTTTATGAAGGTTGTTTGAAAGGGTCAATGTGTTAGCTATTACAATTACATTCCTGGCCTGTGTTTAGTGGATAGCACTTCAGATAAGCTCTAACCAAAAGGATCAGATACAGACACTAATTTCAGTAAGATAACAGGCTACTTGGCAAGTAGAAGGTGCTCCCAAAATCCTGGTGTACTTTTAAGTTTTCAAAGCTTAAATGCTAAAAGTTTTAAACTTTAACAGCATAAAATTGCACCCAAACTTTTGGTATACCCTGTGCATATATGTGTGCCAAAATTATTCATATTTGTCAATAGGTTCTAAGGTTTTATCAGTGGCAATTTTGATTCTCCTATAATTTTTTAAAGATTTTTTCCTTTTATAGGTAATATACTCTCTTTTGAAATATCTTGAAAATCATGTCAAGTGACTTTCTAATTCTGCCTTGTCCAATGTGTATTTCCTCTCCATAAATTTTGTAAAGTCCAGTTGCTTTTCCTCCTGACTTCTTTTTCTTCACTGCCATTTCTACTTCTTCTTATAGCACATTGTGTACTGAAGTGTTAGAGCACAAATGTAATGACTCCACTGTCATAGAGGATGAAAATAGATTGCTAAAGAAATATTCTCAGATCTCTTCTATTTCGCTTCTGTTCATTGTCTTCTTTCCAGCTTCTAGTTTCATTTAGAAGTGTTCTTCTGATAAGCTGGCTTGGTTGGGTCTTGTGCCAAACTTTCTGCAGTCTCATTTTCCCCTCCATTGCTTTTGATAACTGTAGGAAACATATGTCTACTAGGTTATCTCAATGTATAGACATAGCTCACAGGTAATATAGATAGTTATTATATGAGGCAGAGAGGAATCAAGGGCAGGGTCAGGAGTGCTATGGGCAGTGAGACCTCAGAAGCTCTTCAAAACCGAGTGGTTTTTAATCAGATCTTGAAAAGCAGTAATTATATCTACCTACCCCACTTCAAATATCTCTGAAATGGTCTAAGGGTACAAGTGTGAGTTCAGATAGATAGTTATTTCCTTGTTAACATGAAAGAAAATAGATAGCCCTTAGCTTAGACGTACTAGCTTAGCTCCTTTCCACCAAATGCAAGCTACCTAAAACACCATCACACTTAGGGAATAATGAATAAACCCATTTATCCAAGCAAAAGAGCAAACAGAAATTGAAGAAATTCTTTAGACTATAATATATTAGAAAACCCACAGAGCAAATGAGCTTTTCATCTAGGAACATCTCACCTCAGCTCCAACCATAAGAGAAAGTCAAATCTCACCAAAGGTGGTTCGTTTAAATAGTTACTAGGAAGATCGGCTGGGAATCAGGGAGATGGTGAGGAACTGCATTTCTGCAGATGTCTTCTGCTGCTTCTCTCATCACCTTTCCCATCCAAATCATTTATGAAACCACAAATGTCTTTCCTGACAGAGGTCCTGACTCCACCATCATAAGTCACTCACAGCAGGTACCCATCACTACATTCATTCCCCTCCCGGCTTAGAAGTCAAATGAAGCAGCAGGTAAAAAGCCCTTACTTTGGCTGGAAGTCTATTCAGACTGTTTTATGATACTACATTGCTCCTAATTTTGGATTCATTTCCTTGTAAAGTCTTGCTAGTGAACTTGGACATTTCCTTTTGCTTCTCTACTTTTCTTCTTAAGAGGACTATGAGTCCTCAAAGTCACTGCTCCAATCATAGCTTGCCTCAAACATTTTATAAATGGTTGGCATAGAGGATAATATGTAGAGCTGGATCAAGACTGAGATTATTTTGGATTAGGAAAGGAAACTTAATTGATTGTGTAATTCAGAACAGCTGTCCAGATCAGCAATCTTGGTAGCACAACCTGACCTGTTGAATCTCTTTCTCTGGATGAATCTGTACTCATCTAAGGAAGTATCCAGACAGCACACAATTCAACAGTGGACCATACTTTAAGCCCTGCCAGTATGGTCAAACCTTATATAGTATGTGTCCCTTGTCATGGGCTTTAATAATACAGAATTGTAAGATCTGGTAGGGGAAAACACAAATGAAAAAAAATACTTAACTAAATATCTCAATTTCTAAAAGACAAAACTTTTCCCCCCTTTATCCTATAAGCATCATTACGTACATCTTGGTAGTAATCCTTTTGGGTAATTCCAGGCAAGTGACTTCTCACTGACAATAAATTATAAAATTCATCTTGACAACCCCAAAACAGATGTTATTCTGGTGATTTCCATTACCTTCCCTTCAGTAGAAAGCATTTCCTGACTGTGCATTAAAATTCCCTGTTACATAAGGCAACACCATGCCTCATCACTCCAGTAAACATCTTTTCAGAGATACTATTTTGTTAGCATTTTTCCTTACTATTAACCTACTCAGATCAGATGGATCCGAGCCTTTTTCTTTCTTTGAGTATATACAAATTACTTGACATGTCCAACACTTTTCTCAGTGTTGACTCCTACATCACCCCTATAAGAACTGTAGTTTTCACTGTCAATCAAATGGCAACTATTCATTCCATAATTTTTGTGAAAACAATGACATGTCAATAGGACTCCTTTTCCACAAAGATTCCTTTCAAAGGTATATCTATACAGGTCTAGTTCTCTAAAGTGACTGGCAGGAGACAACTAGGTGATAGAGTGGATAGAGCACTGTGCCTCCTGGAGTCAGGACTTGAGTTCAAATCTGATATCAGATATGAATTAGCTGGGCAACCCTAAGAAAGTCACTTAACCTCTGCCTCAGTTTCCTCATCTATAAAATGGGGACTAAAATAAAGTAGCTCAGAGTTGTTGTAAATATGAAATGAGATTTCATTTACAAAGTACTCTGAAAACTTTAAAGTGCTAAGTTCATGCTAGCTATAATTATTATAATTCCATGGAAGCAGACAATTAGAAACATGAATTCTATTTATTTCTCACTTAAATAGCATTTACTAAATGGGACCAGCAAAGAAGTGCTGCCCTTGAAGAGCTTGCAGTATTTCTTTCAATCAAATCATCCATGCCACACTGAACTATCTATATGAGCAATCCTCCTACACTTTAATAGTATTCTGTCTTTACCTATATGATCATTCTTTGATCTCAGAGATTACTTTCCTCCTTCTCCAAACTAGCCTGTCTCTTCCCTTGATACGATCCTTTTCTGTCACCTTTAAAAACCATGCTTTTTCCATCATACCCTTCTCTCCTCATATATGTGTAAAGTTTTTGTCTCTTCCCTCTCTGTTGTCTTCTCCTCTGACTTAAAAAATGCCCTAGGTCTCTTTGATCCTAAATAAAACTTTCCCTTCACTCTTATTCCCTCAAGCTGTCATCCTATCTCTCTCCTCACTTTTGCTGCCAAAGTTTTAGGGGGAAAAACATCTGAAGTCATGCCTCTGATTTCTTTTACTCGATCTCTAAAGTCTTTGCAACCTGGCTTCCATCCAAACCACTCTTCTAAAACTATCTCTTTTATGTTATCTGTAACCTGTGTGTCACCAAATCCAATGACCTTTCAAAGTCTCTCTCTGCCTGACCTTTATGCAATATTTGACATTATTATACTGCTGTGTCTTTGTTAATATTCTTTCCTCCTTTGGAATTACATGACACTGCTTTCTCTCAATTCTCCTCCTCTTGTATTACATCTTTTCTTCACCTTTCACAGACTCCTACTTGCTTAGCCCTCCCCACACCCTCTACTCTCCACTCCATCTATCCTCTTCTCTTTTCTACTTTCACTCAATGTACATTCTCTCTTGATCAATTATTAACAACATGGATTATTTTTCACCCAAACTGTTATGTAACCAAGGGTCCCTTCATTTACTTGTGAAGATAATTATTTCCTAACTCAATAAATCTTTCTACTTTATTTCATTAAATTTCTTTTTATTACATTCAGTCAGTCAACAAGCACTTGTTAAACTGTTTTCTGGGCATTTTACTAAGCAGTGGGGATAAAAAGAAAGGCAAAAATATAGAACCTATCCTCAAAAAACTTACATTATAATTGAAAACACCATATAAATAATCATGTACATACAAAATTTTTACATTGTAAATGTGAAATCTTCCTTATTATTTTCATTATGAGATTAGGAAAAGTCCCCATATTAAGTGAAATTTCATCTGAGCCTTGAAGAAAACAAAGTAAGATAAGAGGTATAGATGAGGAGATAGAGTAGACCAGATCTGGATGAGAACCTCAGCAAAGTGATGGACTCATGAGCTGAAGTGTCAAGTGTGAGGAACAGCGGGTAGATCAATGTAGCAGAATCAGAGAACACAGAGGAGAAAAAGTATAAAATAATTGGTTAGGGAAATTTTATCTTCCTTTTTAGAATCAGGGTAGTATAATAGGTAAAGTGGTTTCAGGAAGACCTGGATTCACATCTTTCCTTTGGCACTTATTTAATGTATTACATGTCAGTTATCCCTATATGTCTCAGGAAATTCCCAAGAACTTACCAGCAAATTAATGAGTAGATCATTTGGGATCAACATGGATGGCAGGAGGTCCCATTTCCTTTACATATTTCCAACTTACTCAAACAATATTTTGCAGTAATGGAGCTGTATCACACCATCACAGATTCTGGTATTTATGATCTCTCACAACTTATTTCTCATTAATAAATAAATTATAATAAAGTAAAAAAATATAGGGGAAACTATGAAAGGCTTTAAATGACAGAAAATTTTATATATGATAATGATGACAATAAGGAGCCATTTGAGCTTATTAGGGAGGAAAATGAGTTAATGATATCTGCACTTCAGAAAAATCACTTAGATAGATGAGCGAAGGCTAGGTTGAGATGGTAAGCAATTTGAGACAAGGAAGCCATCAGAAAGTTATTGTAATGGTCTAGGCACCAGTTGATAAGAATCCTATTGTGGAATATTAGCTTTTTCTATTTCAGATATGTTGAGTTTGAGATGCCTATAGGACATCCCATCAGGTGTGTGTATGTATGCATACACACACATAAACATTGCATTTTCATACACATGCTATATGTACATGTATGTATATTTGTATAGACATATGGATATGCATTGCCTCCTATACATATAAATGGCATCTCAAACTCAACATGTGTTTATATATGTATATACGTATATGCATATACACATACATATTGTAACAAATAAAATTAATATAGAGGTACAGAATTAAAACATATCATGGTTTCAAAAGGTTTATTGAAAGCCATTTAGAAATATGAAGCCATGTGCCTATTAAGATTTAGTTCAAAAGTCATGCCATACCTCTGCCTCCTGCCAGGTTCAGCAGGAAAAGAGGAAGTACTAATCCCAATCTCCCTATTTAAACTTTTGTTTACGTTTGTTTACATCACCACTTAAGACAGGAAACCAGATGAATCATGGGAAATGTAGTTTGAAAGAGACCTAAATGTCCACAGGAAGTTTAGACCAGGGACCTCAAAATTAGTTGAAGGACTCCCAAATTTTCAATATCACAATATGTAATATACACACATATGTACATTAACTTGCATGTGTGTGCCTATGTTTTATATATATATATAT
>NW_025375263.1:0-6250 GCF_016433145.1 Gracilinanus agilis
GTTCAGAAACAGTGGCAGCTTCTCCAGAGTCTGATTAGCTGTTTATTTCATTAAATGATTAACTGAGGCGACATTGTTTCCACAAGGAGGCCTAATTTGTGGGGAAAGCAGCAGCTGAACCAGCCCCCTGGTTCTTCCTCCTGGTCCTAGGTGCCAGGGTTCCCCACCCTCCAGTCTGTCTGCCCTCCCAGCCCCCCAACCTCAGGGCCTGTCTGGCAATCCCAGGTGTAGGGAAGGATGTGAAATTCATTTCCTAATGGCAAGCATTGGAAATGCATTAAAGGCTGGTGTTTTGCACCCTGCTCCCCTCCCCAGCAAGTTTATCTTCCTAATTGTGGTGTTTTTTTAAGGTTGATACTGAAATAAATTTATTTTTCCTGGATGCAAATTATTGGGAGGAAGGAGCAATAGAAGGGAGAAGTGGACGGAGGAGGAGGGAAGATGGTCTGAGTTAGTGGGCCAGTAAAGCCAAGCTTATTATTACCTCCTTGGGAGCCACGAAGCAGATAATCAGTGTATTTCCTCTTATCTCCCATGGATGGCCCATATAGTGGTCAGGAGATAAAGTGGGAGTCACACACGTGGGGCAGCAACATTGCAGCCAGGCCTATGAGTCCAAGGCCTTTGGCCATCCCGGAGGGGGCCCACCTTCCCAGCTCTCTCAGACGCCTGAGTCCGGGCATCACACCCTGGTCTCACAGTGTCTGGGCTTTTCATTAAGGCCAGGCACCAGGACCAGAGTCAGGGGGAGGCCAGGGAAAATGGGGAGTTAGTGAGGGGAGCAAATAGGGAAGAATCCTTTTAAAATCCAATTTTTTTGAGCAGATTCTGGGGGGGAATCTCAACAAAGAAGGTATAGGCTATGAACTCGATAGGAATGGGGGAGATGCAAGTTTATGGGACTGGGAACTCTCCAGGAAGTGGAGAGAGGCTGAACAAGCCAGGGTGGGAGACAGGGTGAGATGGGGGAGCTGAGTGTCCTCTCTGGGGGAGAGAGAGACCACCTTGAGCTTGAGAGAGCTGAAACTGTGAGGGCCTGCTCTTGTTTCCCTGTTGTTAGGAGGAACCCAAGGCCTGGGCTGGGGGATGGGGTTGGAAGTAAGGAATTTCCCCCTCAAAACAATGGAGATTTAATACTCCCAAGAAGAGGATTAGTGGAACCGACATGAGAGCAGCTGTGACTTTTTGGTGTACACAGCAATTCTCCATCCTTTTGCCATGAGAAATTTCTCCTCTAATTTCCCAGAAGTTCAACATAGTTCTTCCTCCCCCTCCCAGTTGTTGTCCTTGGCACCACGACTGGGGAGGAAAGGTGGTCAGGCTGCAACCAGACACCTCCCAAAATACACAATCAGATCACTCTGCTGGGTTTTATAATAACAGTCCCTTCCACCTGGCTCCCCTCTTCCACCCTAAGACTCTCTACTCTGAAAGGGGTAAATTGGGAAAAAGTGCTGGACCAGGAGGCAAAAGACCTGGACCCTGGAATTCGTCCCCTTAGGAGACCCTGGGCAAGAGAAAATCTCTCTGAGCCACAGGTTTGTTTGTTTGTCTTCAGCTATATAAAGCATTTATTAAACGCTTACTATGTGTCAGGCACTGTGCTGCGAAATCTGCAAAATGAGTGCAAATCGGTCTCTCCAGTTCTAAATCTTTTTATACTGTCAATCTTGGAACTGATTTAATTTTGCCCAGCCCCGGTGAGTATTTAGCCTTACAACTGATGTTCCTCAGAGCACCTAGGTCCTAGATAGATAGCTCGGTAGAGAGAGCACCAGGTCCTGGGGGTAAGAGGTCCTGGGTTCAAATTTGACCCTAGATAATTCCTGTAGGTGTGACCCTCAGCATTTAACCTCCTTTGCATAGCCCTTAACACTCTTCTGCCTTGGAACCAATACTTTTATTGATTTTAAAACATAAGGTAAGAATTTAAAAAACAAACAAACAAAAAACAAGAAGTAAAGGTTTGAAAAAAGCAATGATCATTATGGCTCTTCTGCCTTGAAACCAATACACAGTATTGATTCTAAAATGGAAAGTGTTTTAAAAAAACAAAGAAATGTGATCCTAAGCAAGTCCACTTAACCCCCATTGCCTAGCCCTTACCACTCTTCTGCCTTGGAATACACACTATTGATTCTAAAATGGATGGTAAGGGTTTAAAAAACAGACAAACAAACAAAAATTGCTGCCTCTCAAATGAAGGAAGTTCAGAAACGTGGCCAAAACCCCCAAACCGGCTACAGTTCTAACTTTCTGAACTTGACGATGTTGGAATTTAAGTGATTTTTATTCTCCTGAGGGAAATTTGGAACCTGGGTGTTAGTGAGAGAGGGAATGATGGCGAGAATGAGTGCCAAAGATTTTGGGGAGAGGGTACAAACCCTTGCCCCCTCACAACTGGGGCTCCCAAGACTTAAAACCAGGCTGCCTGGAAGCAGAGGTTATCCCAAGGGACCCAGCTGGGTACCACCATACTTTTCTCACGGGAAAGAGTCATCTGCCCAACTTTTCTTCCCCCATCCAAGATCCAAGAAAGGTCTGAGGAGTGGCGTTGGCCAGCCTGCTCTCTCCAGAGAACCTCCTTTTCCTCCCCAGGTGGTAACAGAGGCCAGAAGGAAGGGAAGGGTCAGCTACTTTGGTCAATATATAGGAATGGCCTAACATCTCCCACACCTCCCAGAGCTAGTAAGCCCCATGTTCTTCCGATTTCCACTCCAGGGTGCTCACCCTTTAACCAAGATTCAGTCCTTTTGTGGTACCCTCCAACATTAGGAAAGAGTCCTAGCTGGGACCTGATTCCCATCATTCGCCCCCAAATAACAGAAAGTACTATGTGAGGGCTAACGTGCCCTCTTGCTATAGAAGGCTTTGCAAGTGCAATGAAGTGAAGGAGAGCCACTTTCCATGGACATGGGTTTTATTAGCCTCCAGCAGATGGAGGAAGGCAGCAGGGAAGGGAGCTGGATGGGGACTTGTCCTTCGTCCTGAATTTAGTGCATGTGGCCTGGAGTTAGGGGGTCTGAGAAAACAGCAGCAGAAGCAGATGAAGGGATGCGAGGGGGTGGGGGTGGCTCTGGGACCACCAGGAACATGATATGAATACTGGGGGAGGTGCAGGAAGGTGGCCTTCGCCCAGGGATTGGGCCTTTCCTCACTTCCCTCCTCTATATGTCCGTGGACGTGCCTGGGCTCCCCTGGAGGGCACTGTGCCCAGGTCATATAATTATCAGGCGCCCTCCCGGCCTGCCCAGAGTTCTATAAGTACGAGAGAGAGGGGGAAGGCAGAAGATGTTGGGCATAAAACTCCCACCCACCCTCCCCTGCCCCTGGGCCAGGTTAAACTAGGTTATCCTGGTGAGTCCTGGAAGGGGGGTCGTGGTGGGTGAGGCTGACCCCCTGCCCGGCCCTCCCTGAAGGCTCGGCCGGCTGAGCCCCTCACATGACGCTGCAGCTCTTGGCTCGGTCCTTTCGGATCTCGGCCTCGGCCCCCTTGTCTGACCTCCCGGGCAGCTGGGCCGATCTCTGTGCTGACCTCTGTAAGCCTCTCCTGGAATCGCTGCGGCGCAGCTGCCGGTGGCCGCGGCCGAGGGAGGCCACTGTGGCCACGTGGAAGACGTCTCGGACGCTGCGTTCGGACGACCGGGACGAGCACTCGACGTAGGACACGGCGCCCACCTGCCGGGCCAGGACACTACCCTGGGACAGATAGAACAGGATGAGGGAGCAGGCCTGCAGAAACAACCCCCCCCAAGGGACAGAGGTCCAGTCACTGGTTAAGCAGGGCCTCACCTGCTCATGTGTGACAGGGATGAGCCGCTGTTTGGAGAGCTCCCTCAGGGTGGCCAGGTCTGTCCTCATGTCCAATTTACAACCCACCAGAACAACTTTAGCATTGGGGCAGAACTCCTGCGTCTCCCCTTGCCACTGTTGGGATAATGAAGAGGTTTGTTGTGGAGGAGAACCACCCCCTGCCTCCCCCCCCAACCCTGCCCCTTTTCAGAGTTATGTGCTCTGTATTTAAAGGCGAAGAGGAAGAGAAATTCCCAGGTAGTGGGAGCCCGGGTCGTGGGAACTTCCTTAGGAGAGAGGGACAGGCATAAGAGTTTGGGGCTGTCCACTCTTTTTCCCTCAGGGGAGGGGCTGACCTCCCTGCTGGGGTGAAGGGGCTCTCTCTTTCCCAAACTTTCCCTGGGAACAGACTAATTCAGCCCCCTGCCCCCTCCTCCTCCCGGGAACCCAGCAGGCCAAGAGCCCACTTCTCCTCTCTATTCACCACCAACTTTTCTCATGGAAATCAGGGCCTGGGGAGAAGGCAGCTGGGGAGTAGGGCTTCCCCAGCCCCACCCCCTAAGCCCAGGGAGCTCCCAAACTCCCACCGAGAACAGGCTGGAAGTGGGGGAGAGCCAAATGCTGGCTTGGGATTCATTTCAGAGGAAGAGGAGGGAATCTCTGGGTTAGGTGACCCAGAAGTCACTTTCTTATGCCCCCAGAGCACAGGGATCCCTCAGAAATTCCTCAAAATGCCCCGGATACCCAGGTTTCCTAAGGGAGAGAATCTCGATTTTCCCATCATAGCTCCCACCTTCTTGAGCACACTGTCAAGGGTCTCAGGCCTGCTGATATCGAAGCAGATCAGGACAGCATCAGAGTCTGGGTAGGCCAATGGTCGGACATTGTCATAATAGGAGGAACCTATGGTGAGAGAAACAAGGGATCTAGAACGATTAGAAGAAGGCTTAGAAGGGGGGGGATACTGGTTAAACACAATGAGCAATGGGACTAGAATAGGTGAAAAGGAGTCAGAGCCAGAAAAAACAGTTCCCTGTTGCTGCTTTCAGTTCTGTCTTCTCTTCATGACCCCATTTAGGATTTTCTGGGCAAAGATACTGCTATTTCCTTCTCTAGCGTGTTTGACAGATGAGGAAACTGAGGCAAAGAAGGTAAAGGGATTTTCCCAGGATCACAGGCTACTAAGTGTCTGAGGCTGGCTTTGAACTCAGGAAAATGAGTCTTCCAGACTCCAGGCCCAGCACTCTAACCACTTCTCCATCTAGGTGTCCTCCCCAGCTCACCCCAGCCTACGTGAACACAAATACAAAGGATGGGAAAATATCAAAGATCAATAAGTAATAAAAACAATCAGCTCTTGAATTATCCCTCATGGCTCCTGGAGGTAGGAGTTGGGGTGGGGGTGGGGGAGCAAGTAAGGGTGTTAAGATTCTGGGAAGAAATTTTCACTTATTATAGGATAGTGCTCTGGACTATCTTGGCAAGCCTCTGACCCCCAAACTCTAATTAAGAGACTTTTCTGAGCTTGATCTCATCTCAAAAGAAAAAGGTTACAAAAATATAAATCGCTTCCTTCCTTTCAGTTCCATAGACACATATCTTGTATCCTCCTGGGCTCAGTCTAAGCGTGGAATGTTTCCTCTGGATGCCTTGTGACTCTGTTTCTCCTTTGGGCAGACAAGATCCAAGCCTGTATTTACACTTGGGCTGGGGCTGAGGGTCTAGAGGCTTTATAAGGGCTTGGGTGGAAAGCTGGGGCTTTTATGTGTGTGTGGAGGAGAGCCAAGATAGGAAGAGTGTCCTTTGGGGATGGAGCTGTTCAGTGAACATCTTGGGGGGGGGGTCCTCCTAGGAGAGCTGATGCTGGAGTGGAGGCCTGGGCCTTGGGGGGGGGGTGCCAGGTCCTTGAGAGATGACAGGAGAGGGAGTTACCTGAAGTATCCCACATGTTGAGCTCTATGCGGCGCTTGTCGATCTCAAAGCTGGCTGTGTAGTTCTCAAACACGGTGGGGACATAACTCTGCGGACAGGAGGCACTGGGTCATGCTGAGGACCCTCTCCTCCCCTCCCCTACTATATTTGGGCTAGCTCTCCCCTTCCACTCATCTTGAGGAAGGACCTGGCCATGGATTGGTGATTTTTTTTGGGGGGGGGAGGGTTGGGAAGACTCCAGGAACTGCCTAGGAGAAAGAGAGCCCCTCCGTGGTCCCCCTCTCCTGCAGCCCCAATTCTTCCCTTCCCTGATTTCCTAGACGGAGATATCGCTTTCCTCTGGTTCTCCCCTGAGTCCCCCAAACCTCGAGATCGAAGCCCTGTCCCTCGGCCCCCAGCCCCCACCCCGCTGCCTATGCCCCTAGCCTTGATCTTTACGGCTTGCAGGCTTCCCCTCCGTCCTCCCTAGATTCCCTGTGCCCAGCAGCCGCCCAGCTCCGCGCCACCCGGGAGCGCATCCCCGGGG
>NW_025375264.1:0-2952 GCF_016433145.1 Gracilinanus agilis
TGAGTCTATGAATTTATATATATATATATATTATATATTATATTATATATATAAATGGTACTTCAACATAATTGATTTCCTTTGAAATACTATATTTTATTTTATGCATTTAGAAAAATTATTCTAAGAATATTCCACAGGCTTTACCATATATCCAAAGAAATTACACACATACACACACACAAAAAACCTCTGCCTTAGGAACTCAGTATCACAGTGATAGAATGGGGACAGAGAAGGACCCAAAATCATTACTTTTCTGAAGTTACATGTAACCTCACATGCCCATTATCTAGACTTTTGTGCTACCATAGAGTAAAAGAAATGTGGGCATATGAAAACAAAGTGACTTTTCCAAGGTCACACCACATTCCAGAGAACATCCAGAGAATCAGATAGGGTTAGAATTCACTCCCATGAGGTTAACTGTAAGTACAAAGCTTTGGGTCTGGTCAGGATCTGGATAAACATATAGAAATATGCCTAAGTACTCCAAATCCTGGTGGGAGCCCAATGTCTCTTTCTCCATAGCCCAACACTAACCCAGGTCCTTGTAGAGATTTATGAACTGCCTTAGTGATGCCCCTGGGCAGAAGGAATCCTTCCCTATCATGCAGCCTCATCTCAGGGTTCCTACCCAGATCCTGTTCTCTGTGACTGGATATGGACCTCCTGAAGTGCATTGGTTTTCTTTCCTCCTTGAATCTGGATCAAAGAACAGACTGTAAGAGATTTCTCAGGTATTGGGACATTATGTCTCTCCCAAACTCATCCAGAGGTAGCTAGAGTCTTTAATGAGCTGAGAGATCCCTGGGTTTCTCATTGGAAAATTCACAGGAAGCTGATAAAAGCTGTCACTCCAGACTCCTGTGGAAGACAGGCTGGTTATATCTTAGAATGTTCCATAGAATTTGATCTTGCTGCCCCTAGAGCCCTCCTGAAGTAAAACTTGCTTTACGAGAGAGGATTATGAGGACGGCTGCTGCTTTAATCAATGCTCTACTCGGAGAATGTTTCCCATTTATAGCCCCCAACACACCCGTCTGGTTGGTTGAGCTTCAGTGGAGAGTGATCTAATTAATAAGGTACATTGTATTATTATGGCATTAGTGTAAATTGAACTAATAAATACTTTTTTTTTCCAGATGAAATGAGTGAGTTTAATTGCCAGGAAACCAATGGAGAACTTAGACAATAACTTTTTTTTTTCCTGACTACTGTTTGAGGTTTTTCCCTTCCATTTAATTACAAAGCAAATGTACTTTGGGGTGTGTTAATTGTAGTGTTTGCCAGAAGATTAAAGTTCATTAAACTCTGAAGTTCACTTAACCCTCCATCATCTTCCAGATGTCGCCTTCTTTGCGAAATGCTACTTGATTCAGGGACTTGTAAAGACACAAACAAAAACCCCACGCTAATTTAATAATAAAGCAAAACAAAATAATGGAGGTGTTGGTCCTTCCCACACATGCACTATTGTCTCATGGGTTTCATACTTAGACTTCCAGAAGGGAGAAATAGGTCAAACTCACAGGATACAGCGGATAGAATGGCAGATGTAGTAAGCCAAACCAGAGTTTAAATTGAGCTTCAGATGCTTACTAACCATGTGATCCTGGGCAAGTCACTTAACCCTGATGATTTGAGTCTTCTCATCTGTAAAATGGGGATAATAATATCACCTCCCTCAGAGAATTATCATAAGGTTCAAATGAGATGATAAAGTGCTTAGCAAAGTGCCTGGTAGATAGTAAACATTATATAATTATTAGATATTATTATCATTATTAATTGTCTCTTTTCCCAATGTCGGGGCCTTGTTTAAGCAATGTAAGTGTTCCATAGCATCAGCAAATGGGTCATGGATGTGAAAAAAAGATAACACGGGGCAGGATTTCACAGGAAAGAGTTAGGGAGGAATGGGATAAGGATTTAGGAGAACCAGGTTTATGGAAACATTTCTTGTTTGGATGAGTATGTGCAAGAAGCTTCATTTCCTTGAGGGTCAGTTTCCAAATCTCTTAAATGGGAATAGTGACATTTGCAGCCCATCTTCCCCTAAGCAATATTGTGAGGAAAAGACTTCATAGACCTTACATTGCCATTTAGATGTAAATGTTAATTATATGAAAATTTTGTTGCTGTTGAGTTATTTTATAGTCGTAACTGATTCTTAGTGAACTCATTTGAGCTTTTCTTGGCAAAGGTATTGGAATAGTTTGCCATAGCCTTTTCTGGCTCATTTTACAAATGAGGAAACTGAGGCAAACAGGACTAAGTGACTTGCTCAAGGTCACACAGCTAGTAAGTGTCTGAAACCGAATTTGAACATATGAATATGAGTTTTATTTGACTCCAGGCCTGGCTATCTATCCACTCCATTATATGAAAGTACTAGGGCATATTTTACCCAAATTTGGGGAAAGACATTGTTTCCCACTCTTTTGGGAGAAGACACCATGGTTTGTAGAAATTGGAATACCAAACACCCAGGTTTGAATTTCATCCTAGTCACTAACTAGCATGTTATTATGGGCAAACTAATTCATTTCTCTGTGCCTCAGTTTCCTGGACCTGAAAATGAGGCCAACCTCTAAAAGTTGTTGTTAGGATTAATTGAGATAATGTACTGAAAGTGCTTTACAAATTCTAAAGTCTCACATAAAAATCAGCTGTTACTTCTATCTTAAAATGAATTAAAACTATTTTCTTGTCCTTGAATGGATTGTACTCTTTCCTTTTCTTTGTTTGGAGAGGATAGGGATGGGTTTTCAATGTTTATGTCTGAAAATATAAAGGAAATACTTCATTTTCCATCAATAAGATAGAGAAAAAATAACTTTTTAAAGGCTTAAGTACTCAGTAGCTGGCAGAGCTAAGAATCATTAGAATCATCTTCTCTCCTCTCCTCTCCTCTTCTCTCCTCTTCTCTCCTCTCCTCTTCTCTCCTCT
>NW_025375265.1:0-4328 GCF_016433145.1 Gracilinanus agilis
TATATATATATATATATATATATAGCCATTTAGTAAGAGAATAGGGGTTGAGGAGGAGAGAAAGATTGTAAACTAGGCATTGAGCTCAATGAGGAAAGATGGAGAGTGCCCTGAAAGTCAGCAGGCAAAAGCTACTAGATATCAATTAGGTAATAAATATAGATTGAATGAACCTCAAAGGAAGAAAGTTTACTAAGTGATAAAATGAAAATGGGATGATTTTTTTTATCATGTTTGGGCTTTGCCAACAATTAAAATGAGTCTAAGCAATTATCTTACAGGTGCAAGGCATATAAATAAAACTACCAAGTGGTTACTTTATAGAGCTACATAAAATGTAAGGAATAATGATCATAAAGAATTCTAAGAAATGTATGAAGATGGGGCAGGTTGGTGCCTCAGTGGGTTGAGAGTCAGACCCAGAGACAGGATGCACTGGGTTCAAATCTGACCTCAGATACTTCCTAGCTGTGTGACCCTGGGCAAGTCACTTAACCCCCATTGCCTAACCCTTACCACTCTTTTGCCTTGGAACCAATACATAGTATTGATTCCAAGATGGAGTGTAAGGGTTTAAAAAAAAACCATAAAGGCTAATCTTGATTCCAGAAGAGAGAGAAGGAAATGTATTTGCCTTTTCTCTTACCTCTCCATTTTAGTCTGATCTGCCTTTGCCACTGTGGCTGTTACCTCAGTTGGTGCTTCCACAGTCACTATCCACCAAGCTGATTCCATTTGCCTTTTTTCCAGTCAAGAGGAGGGTATTGGGAGTATAGAGTATTATATGTTCTGTCAGACATGACTGATATGTTATTTAGTTTAGCCTATCTTTTAAATTTAATACAAAGTAAAGCACAAAGGGTAGGGAAAGAGCAAGGAGATTGCACCAATTGAATGACCATTATGTGGCTCAAAGATGTGTGTAAAACTTTTTTAAAAAAGAAAAAGAAAAATGGACACAAGTAAAAATACCCATTTAAAAGGTAAAGCTCTATGAGCATGAGGCAATAAAATATAAACAAAAGCAATATTCTACAGCCTATGATACAGTGGATCCTAGATAATTTTTCTCATTTTGGTGGGAGCCCCTACTGACCCTGACAGAGACCCTTATTTCTCAGAGGGGCTTCCGGCATCATTTCTACTATTTAATGCTCCTAAATATGGTTCGCTATAAAAGAAAAAGTAGCAGACAAATACATAGACACTGCTATCTATGCAACATATCTGTTGCAATTTTCCATATTGGAAAATAAAACATTTTAGTATGATTTTGAAATCAATTTTAAGGTCCAAGAGTCCTTGAAAGGGTCTCTGGGAGCCCCCATGGTCCTTTGACCACACTTTAAGAAGCACAAATTTAGACTTTTAAGCATCTTTTTACCTTTCATTAAATAATTGTCATTTGCCATTACATTCTACAGTATTTTTCTGTCATGTCTCAAATAAATAACTATTTTGTTTATAGGGCTACATCTAAAAGGATGTAAGCAATATGAATTCATTTAAAATAACTTGAAGTATAAGCAATTTGAAAAGCAAAATGAAAAAATACAGAGCTAGGACTAAGAAAAATAAAAGCAAAAAACATCTCAGACCCAACTTTAAATCATTTACTTCAGAGTTCTGGAAAGTGGTCTGTTGGGCTCATTTATTCAATTTTTAATGTTTATAAATCACATTCTTCTGCCAAGAAAACAATATGGTCTGAAAAAATTCGGGTCCCAAAACAAAGGCCATTTCTCACATTGATTAGTTAAAGATTCTCTTGCTTTGTCCCTAATTAGATCTCAATGTGACATCTCAAGAAAAATGATTCATAAACCTCAAATGAAACATAGGGTCAAACTATAAATGGGCATTTTATTTATACTATTATTCTATGAATTTTTATGAATTAACCCCCCCAAAACTATACAATTTAATTCAAACCCCTTTTATTTCCCTTTCCTCTCAATGTGCTCAGAATGACAAAAATGCATTATCTATGGTATTTGGTTTTGGGGTCTTCAATTTATCTTATTTAAAACTTTTTTTTTTAAATAAACATTCAGTACAACCCGGTGGAATTGCTTGTCGGCTCTGGGAGGGTAGAGGGAAGAGAGGAGGGAAAGAAAATGAATCATGCAAACATGGAAAATATTTTAAAAGAAAATTTTTAAAAAGAAAATAAATGATGGAGGCAGAACAAATAAAATAAATATTCAACATTATCCACTTGCTTATTTATGAATACAAATGCAGTATGACAAATTTCATTCTAGGGTTTAATAATAGTTTTAACAGAATAAATTTAGAAATAATATAAGAAAGTTCTTTGTGACTAGCTGATAAATTGATTGTGTTCAGGTTTTATATACATGTTAAACACACTCACTAGCACACATGTTGTTATGATGATAATAACAGATAATTTGGAGAAGCAGATAAATGTGTCAGGGTCAAATAGATCTTTAAGTCAAGAGCCAGAGATTGACAGGCTACAGTGAGGAAAGGAGGGGGTAAAACACACCTGATTCTCAAATCCCTCCCCCTCTAACTGCTTCTGCTTCAGTTGATAATGAAGACAGGAATAAGATTCTTCTGGTGAGTTTCTGTTATGGCTGAAACCCCAAAAATGTTCCTTTTCATTAATTATATTCCTCTCAGGTCAGTTAGAGGAGATATAACAGCTAGTTATCTAACTGTTGAGGACAGAGGAGATCTTAAACTGGCAGCCAACAGGATTCAAACTAAATATACAGACTGAATTATAAGTATCTTCCAAATATTTATCTTTAACTATTATTAATTAATTAATATTTTTATTATATTTATAATTATTATCAATTATTATAATTAATAAATTGTAAGTATCTTCCAAATAAACAGCTTTGAAGGTAAAAAGTTATATTAGGAATTAACAAGGAAAATTATAGAAATCAATGAAGGGTTTAGGATAAAGGAAAGGTGACCCTGAACTGTTAAATTGATGCCCCCTTCCCCCTCCTCACTGGAGGAGAGGAAGCATTTAACTAAAACTGGCTCTCTTGCTATTGATAAATATTTTACTCTCTAATCGCTAAGTAATTATATAATTTTATTAATGAAGAATAGTAATGACAAATAGGCTAACCCTATGAGTAGAAATCACTAGCTTATACTACAATGGTTTCTCAGGAGAAACCCCCAAGTCAGGAGAATCAAACAGAGTGTCTGCTTACATCCAATCCCACCAATTAACTGTCCTCAACCCTTCTCAACTGCCCCTCACCCAAAGTTCTCCAGGGGGGTCCCCTGGAATTCTGGGTGAGGTATCCCTGTACCTTTGCAGGGATTCCATGCTTTGCATCTGCACACAACACATGTACATGCCCATATATACACACCTCTAAGCACATCTTTACCCTTTATGCCAAAATGTAAGCTCATTGAGGGCATGAACTTGTTTCATTTCTGTCTTTAAATTCCCAGGTGTTAAAACTATATTACTAAGCCAAATTTTTTATTAAATTGGAACATAGTAGATAACATTTCTAGTTACCTCACATTTAACAAAATATGAGTTTCTGGATTTTTAAAGTTGTTTGGAATGATGATGATAATATGATAATAATGATGTTGGTGATAATGATGACATGTATATAGCAATTTAAGGTTTGCAAAATCTTAACAAATATCTCATTTTATCCTTAAATAACCCAAGGGAAAAAGATACTATTATTATCCCCATATTACTGATAAGGAAATAAGACAGGCAGGGGTTAATTAATTTGCCCAGGATTATACAGTTAAGAAGTGTCTGAAATGGAATTTGAATTCAATTTTTCCTGATTCCAAGTGCAGTTTTCTAGCTACTGTAATACTTCATAAAACCTGACCTCACTAACTCATCTGAGACAAATGAGAAAATGTCCTTAGAAGAAAGAGAGGCCACCTTTGATCTCAATGACAATCCTGTCAGTTGCTTCACAATTCACTGTTATCTCTGGAATTCAAAGTGGATGGGGTTTTTGAGGGAGAGAATCAAATTGTACAATATTTCCCATTTTGATGAGGATAGCCCATTTCAGATATAGATTAGGGATGACATTGTCCTAGGTGAGGAGTATTACACCTCCACCACATGCCTGTTCCCATCAATCTCATAAAAAACCAGGTCACATTTAGAAGTGCCAGGAAAGGTCAAACCAAATTGGAAATGTTGGTGGAAAAAGTCCTTCAAACTAAAATTGATGTGGGAAAGGAGGAAGACAATGCTGAAAATTGTGTCTTTTGGGTAGCAACAGCAATAAATAATAATAATAATAATAATAATAATAATAATAATAATAATAATAATAATGATA
>NW_025375266.1:0-5193 GCF_016433145.1 Gracilinanus agilis
TATATATATATATAAACAAAATTTAACAAGGTTTTCAAAACAGATAGTTTGCTTGCAGGCTAGACCTCTAACTAGGACTTCTGATGGCTAGAAAAACCTTCACAAAATATACTCTCATACTAATTTGTTAAGAAATATTGAAATGAAAGAAAGTGGGGAAAGCTGTTGGACACTTCCTCATGGAGGAGGGTATGAGAGGAACAGATTAAAGATATACCAGAAAGGCACTACTAACTTATAGCATAGTTACTAGGAAAATGAACAGCTTCCTATTTTAAATAACTATTCTTGCTAACTAATTGCAAAGTTCAATACTTTCCATCCTATGGAAAAAGTTTGGATACAATCAGTGCCCTCTAAATTTTGATAACCCTGATACAAAGCCCCACACCATGCCCTAGTTCCAGCTCTACTTCAAGCCTACAGAAAGTACAAAAAGTGATTTATCTTTCCCAAGTAGAAATGTGTATTTGCTTTCCATTCATTACCCTGATGAGACTGTGCCCTTGTTTTTTATTTTAATGCTCACCCCATTAATTTCTCATTTTCTCATAGACCCTTTCATGGATTAACAGTATGAAAGAGGGTTAGACTTGGAAACAGAGAAAACTGGAACTCACATCTCACCTCCAAGACTTATTAGCTTCAGAATTGTGGGTAAGCTGCTTAACTTCTATGAGACCTGAGTTATAAATAATAATAAATACCTCTATGAAGCTCCAAGGTTTGCAGAGTATTTTACCTATATTATCTCATTTAATAGTCACAGCAATTCTATAAGGTAGGTGCTATTATTATCCCCACTTTAGAGATAAGGAAAGAGACACAGAGTAATTTAGTGACTTGCCTAAGGTCACACACCCTAGGAAATGTTTGATGTTGGATTTGAACTCAGATCTTTCTAACTCCAAGTCCAGCACTCTGCACTATAGTATCTGAAAAGGGGAATAATAATGCCTAAAGAACCTACCTCACAAAATTATTTGGAGAGAAACAGGAAACTCAATGAGATAATAATGGTTGTAAGGTATTCGATAAACCTCAAAACACTGTCAGTTATTTTTATTAATTGATTATAATTTAATGTATTACCTTTCCTGTGTAACATTTGTATTTTCTTTTTTAACAAAGGTTAAAATTAGTGCTGGTTAAGATACTGTTTCATAGTGTAAACACCAAAGGTGATGATAGATGGATAGGCTTGCTTAACTGAGGGAAATTATCACAATTGTCCCTCTTTTTAAAAATTCCTTTATTTAAAAAAGTAAGAAAAATCATTAGCCAAGGATTAACATCACTAATCGCTTCTCAAAAACATGATATAAAATTAGACGAATTCTTAAATACAAATATAAATTTTAGCCCTTTGGATATTTCTTGTCAACTCTTCACTTTTGCAGATCACTGTTCTAACATTCTTTCACCATGAATTTGTCCCCAAGCTTGATCAGAATTTGTTTTTCAGTTCACTCTGAAATAGTGGAAAGAAGTCAAATCCCGTCTGATACTTATTATTAGTCTGACCTTGGGCAAGTCAGTTACCTTCCATGGGCCTCGGTTTCCTACTTTATAAAATGATGGGGTTAGATTAAATGATCTCCAAGTTTCCTTCCATCTCTAAATCTTCTGCTCTAAAGAAGGGATTCTTCACCATTTTTGTGTCACGGACCCCTTTGGCAGAATGATTAAGCCTATGGCGCACTTCTCTGAATGATTTAAATGTACAAAATAAAATAGACAGGATTATAAAGGAAATCACTGATACTGAAACAGTTACCAAAATACTTTTTTTAAGTGCAGAGATCCCATGCTAAATCCTTTGATCCATACCGATAAAGAACTGTGGCCATATGCCACCACCCTGACAATTCTCTTAACTTCTTGTTGTTTGGTCCTCTTTGTAACCACATTTGGAGTTTTCTTGGCAAAGAAGCTATAGTAGTTAGCCATTTCCTACTCCAACTCATTTTACAGATGAGGCACTGAGGCCAACAGCGTTGGAAGTAAGTGTCAGAAGCCAGATTGAATTTATGAACTTCCTGATTCCAGGCCTAATGTCCTATTCACTGTCTCACCTAGCTGCCTTATGATCCTTACCTAGGGTTTGATTAAGAGAGAATTGTTTTAAATTCATTTTTACCTTCCTTGTATTATTAGGAATTCTTAGCCCTTTCTATGCCACAGACCCCTCTAGCAGTGGTTAAACTGGCCTTCCTCTCAGAATAATGATTTAAATGCATGAAATAAATTACACAACATTACAAAAGAAACCAACCATATAGAAATGTGGCTAACAAAATACTTACAAAAAAATTGCTTAATTAAAAACTTCTGATCTTAGATCCTAAGCCTACTGCTCAAAAATCCTCCCAGTTTCAAAGAAAATTTCATTAATCCAAAAGACATCTTTAACTTGAATAATCAAAGTTAAAATATCATTAAAAATTCATCTATAAGATTATTTCTACCTCAAATCATGGCTTTAATGAGGGGGAATTTGAAGCATAGGAGTCCCAGACTATCAGGAAAGAGATTTATGAATAGGAAATCTACAAAAGGACCAACTCTGTGAATAATAAATATTAATCAATAAACACCCATTTATTATGATCATTGTCATAAAAGAACCGTTTCTTCAAATAGTTTATTGCATGTAATTATATTGATCAAAAAGATCTTCTTACCTAGAATAAAGTTAAACCCTCGTTAAAAATTAATCTGCGAGATTACCTCAATCTTATATCACATACAGAATTGCTTTATCATCCCCTGCCCTTTTGGATCTTGAGCTTGAACACATGATTGAAACATAACTTGGGAAAGGAGTGGTCTGCAAATTTTAAAGCAGATAGAATGCATCTTCCAAAAAAAAATGAAATGAATAGGAAAATAAAAGGCCATTCCAAAGTAAGCAAATAATCATGCTACTTGTTTAGAGAATGCACATTAAATCTTTCCTTCCCTGGATCACAAACCACTCCAGTCTGCACAGCTCTGATGGCATCTTTCCTTTGTAATTAGGTCTATCCTATCTTACCTTCTGTGTATACATGGATATCGAGGGAATATCATGGCATAATGAATAGAGAACTGGAACTTGCTGTCACAAAGAATTACTAGCTGTATGATTGGATGGCTAGATGATGTAGTGGATAGAGTGCTGAGCCTGTAGTCAGAAAGAATCATCTTCCTGAGTTCAAATCTTATCTAAGACACTCAATAACTGGATGATCTTGAGCAAGTCACACTTAATCCTATTTGCCTGAGTCTCCTCATCTGTCAAATGATCTGGAGAATGAAATGGCAAACCACTCCAGTATCTTTACCAACAGAACCAAATGGAGATCACAAAGAGTAGAACTTGACTGAAAACAACCAAACAACAACAAAAATCTGTATGATCCTGAGCAAATCACCTAAGATTGTTGAACCTGTTTCCTCATTTGTAGATTAGGCATTGTAGTATCTACCTCAAGGTTCTCTATGATGCTCAAATGATATCTAAATCAAGAATTTAGCACAATTTAAAAGATTACATATAAATGATAGATACTATATCAGCTGTGGAATCCAATTTTCACTTTCAGAATAATCTCATTAAGGAATAAATATGTGTTAACTGAGAATGGCAAAAAAGGAACCATCATGACCAAGTAACTGAAAGTAGAGACAAGAAGACCTAAGGTATCTGTCTCTATAATCTAAGCACTGGGGAGAAAGCAGAAGGCTCACCTCTTCCTGACGCACAGAAGCATTAAGTCCTAAGTCTAGACTGGACATGCAACCTAGAAAGGAGGCAGAAGAGGGATGGGCTATGTCAAGGGGCAGCCCAGAATAGAAATCCCTTCCAGAAAACTTCCCATGTTCCATTATGCTGATCAACAGTCTCCTAATAGAAATACCTCCTCATCTAAAACCAGACATCCTGGGGATAGACATCCTGGAGAAATCTTCTCTTTCATTCTGGATGGAGAGAATACTATTGGGAGACAATAAAGGGCATATATCACTGTCCTTTTTTTCATTTCTCCCCAAGTTGAATCATATTTCCTCATATGCAGGTAATACTTTTACAAAATCATTTTCTTATGCATTCTTCCATTTAAAATACACCATAATTGCCCTATAACCCTCAGCAGAGGATGAGAAGCTAGGTGACTCCATGAATAGAGCACAGGATTTGGAGTCAAGAAGACCCCAGTTCAAATCCTGCTTCAGATACTTACTGTGTCACCCTGAGCAAGTCGTTTATCCTCTGTCTGCCTCAGGTTCCTCATCTGTAAAATGGAGGTAATAATAGCACTTATCTTCCAGAGTTGTTATAAGGATAAAGTGAAACAATAGTTTTAAAAAGCATTGCAAACTTCAAAGCACTTTATAAATGCATGCCAGTAAGAACAGTATCCTCATTTTTCCAGTTGAAGAAATGGAGGTTAGATGATTTGCTAAGGTATGGAATTTGGACTGCTGTAGTCTAGCTCCCAGTTAGGTGGGCTTCTTCTATCCCACTGCTTCTCATGTTAGCCAAGCATCATGCAAAGAAATTGACTAGATTCTTCATGAATATGAATAAAAAATGTAATAAAACCTAGCTAGCAGAAAACCAAACTCTTCCCTTGAATGTGTCCTAAGCAATGTGGGTAATATTAAAAGATCTCACTAGGCATATTGAGAATGTGAATTTCAGAAGAGAACCAAACATAATGCATTGTGAGAAGGGACAAGCTTGAAAAGTTTCATGTAATTGGTGCATAAGGAGGTATTTCACTGTTGGGAAGATGATATATTAGAATGGGAAATTAATTGCATCTACATCTCTGAAAATCTTTGAGGAAAAAAATGGACAAGCCCCTGTCCTTGGAAGTCCTGATAACTTCATGAAGGCTGGCTGAGCTCTTCTCTCAGGCTCTTTTTGAAGACCATATTGTCAAGGAAAAGCTTAAAATCATGAGACAGGGTTTCTTTAGAGAATTTCAAATGAGTCTCGCCATTTTTTTTTAATTTTTTTTAACATTTATTAATATTCATTTTTAACATGGGTACATGATTCATGCTCCACCTTTCCCCTTCAACCCCCCCCCGCACCCGCCTCACCCTTGGCCGATGCGCATTTCCACTAGTTTTGTCATGTGTCCTTGATCAAGACCAATTTCCAAATTGTTGGTAGTTGCATTGGTGTGGTAGTTTCGAGTC
>NW_025375267.1:0-1178 GCF_016433145.1 Gracilinanus agilis
TTCTCTCTCTCTCTCTCTCTCTCTCTCTCTCTCTCTCTCTCTCTCTCCCCCCTCCTCTCCCCTCCCCTCCTCCTCCTCCTTGTTTGAGATCTCTTCCACAAAATGACTAATATGGAAAATGTTTTTTACATGATTGTACATGTAAAATCCATATCATATTGATTACTACCTGGGGAGGGGTGGGGTGGAAGAAAGTGAAAAAGAGAGGGTGCAAAGGAGGGAATGAATCTGGATCTCAGAATTAAAAAATGAATATTAAAAATAGTTTGTACATATAACTTTAGGGAAAATAAAATATCTTGAAAATCAACCATATAAATAAAAGATGACAACCATGTGGCTAAAAAATTAGTTCCATGGGTCTCCAAGGTTTCTAAGAATTCTCACCATAGATGTCAAATTTTAAAAAATTTCAGTGACTACCTATTACCCTTGAATTAAATATAAAACTTTGACTTTCATGTTTAAAACTCTCAATAATATTTTTCCTTCCAACCTTTCCAGTTTTATTTCAAATGATTCCCTCCATGCATTCTCTGTTCTAATTGAAATGATCTGATAGCTGCTTCCCATACACAATACTCTACCTCCTGCCTCATTGCCTTTTCTTAGTTGGTTATCTATATCCTGAATGCTCTCCTTCCTGACTTCAGGCTCTTAGGATTATAGCTTTTTTAAAAGCACATCTAAGATGTCACATTTTCCTGTTGCCTTGAGTCATTAGGGTTCACTCTCTCTTGGAATTACTTGTAGGCATAAGTCATACACATATATAACATGTATGTATATGTATACATATATGGATATACAGGTCTGAATGAAAAAGATATAGGATTATAGATTTAAAGCTAAAAGCTACTTTGTGCTTTAAACTTATTTTATAGGTGAGGAAACTGAGTTCTAAGATGTTAAGAGATTTGTCTATAGTTAAGACATCTAGCATTTATTGTTGTTGTTCATCCTTCCTTTTCTGAGGAGACCAATGATTTTGGGGTAATATCTTGACTTGGACATGCTTTGAGTGAGATAGAGTTGTACAGAGTCATCAGCCTCACTCTTTCTTCCAAAGTCATCTAAATCTAGTGGCAGGACAAGAGTCAGGACAACTGGCAATGGCCCAAGATGAAACATTTTAGGTTCAATTCAAATCCAGTTTTCCTAATATATATTATATAAAT
>NW_025375268.1:0-4181 GCF_016433145.1 Gracilinanus agilis
GGAAGGAAGGAACAGAGGGAGGGAGGGAGGAAACATTTATGAAATGCCTTCTATGAGACACCTAGTTATTAAGTGCTTCCCCTCAAAGAGCTTCCTTTCTAAAGGGAAATGATGGTCAAAGAAGAGCTCTTTAGTCCTGAAATTTATGAGGATGGTGGTGAATCGAGTCACCAGGAAGAAGATTGGCTCACCCCTCTGGATACAGTTCTTTTCATGGTTGTGGTCTCAGAAATGGAGGGGGGCAGAGAGGAGGGAGGGGTGCTCTCTAGTCTGTCTCCTCATTCTAGCTCTATGAGATTGTGGCCCTGGGAATGCAAGCTCATGACGCTACTGTCTATTCCTGGCTTGGCCTCCTTTGTCTGGTGGCTGCACTTAGTAGGTCTGGTGAATGATCTTGTGAAATCAATTACATATTTCAATGGACTAATTTGCATCTGATAAGACCCACCATGGAGGTTATCTTCAAGAGCAAAGAGTTGGAGCCTCCTCACCTTTCATACCATTGATTTGCTGCTGTGGAGACACCACTGAGGATGGCGCCTCCTTGAGAAATCCCCATTATTAAAAACTTGGATTAGTCCTAAAGACACCCCAAGTTTCCGGGGTGATTTGGGCCTCTAACCTACCAACTCTACATCTGACTGAGTGAGACCCTCCAGGCGTCTCTCTGTATGTCTTCGGCTCGCGTGTCTGTGTCTGTGTCTTTTTCTCTTTTTCTCTCTTCCACACAGAATCTCAGGCCAGAGGAAAAGGGTCCATGATTACCTCACCTTCCCCAGCTGCCCTGCTTGGGCCCCCACCCCCTAACAGAGGCCCCTTCCCCCTCCCCTCCACCCAACAGATGCCATTCCTCTTTCCATCTGAGGGAAATACCAGGGGCTCCTTGTTGGAAGCTCAGCCTAATCAGGCTGTGTGTGTGTGTGTGTGTGTGTGTGTGTGTGTGTGTGCACACTCACGTGTGTCACATACACAGCTTGGCCAGGCAGAGGCTCCTCTCTCAGTGGCCCCGAATAATTGGAAGAATGTTGGCACTCGGGCCAGGCCATGAGAACGTGACCTGGGTTGATACTTAATCTACTCCAGGGCTGGGCTGCTGCAGAGGGGGCTCCCTTGGATGGCTCCCCCCTCCTCTCCTTCCCCCACCAGGAGAATGCTTTCATGGGGCAGATCTGAGCCCGGCAGTAGAGTAAATTGGGCACCTTTTAACTCCTCGGCTGAGCTGTCTAATAGTTACAAGGTGTTGGGGAATACCTGGAAGAAGGGAGAAAGCTGGAGGGGGAGGGAGAAGGGCTGAGGTGGGGGGATGGGAGAGCCTCGGTGGCCCTGGTTCTGTGGCTCGCCAAAGTGCCAAGATTCCTCATACCCTTGAAATTCCCATCGGAATCCGCAAAGCCTTTGGCCAAGAGCTGGGCTTCCATCCCTCGGGGAGGGAGCCACAAATGAGAAATGGAATGGGGCGGCCGTAAATATTTATTGACACTCCATCCATCCTTTTTTTTTTTTTCCTGCTGGGAAGGGGAGACTCCAGGGCCAACTCTTCATCTTCATCTTTAATGGATGAGGAAACTGAAGCCAAAAGCTGAAAAGAAATGACGTGAGGCAGCGGCCCAGCCACATTCTCGAGTCACAGCCCATGAAATGGGGGGCCGATGCTCATTAGGCCAGAGATCGTTCTGTCCTTTCCAAATATGCCAAATTCCCTCTCATGACCCTGAAGTGGAGGCCTGGAATCCTCAGCAGCGTTCTCTCCCCCAGAGGGTCCCCCGGAGTATATCGTAGCTGACATTTCTAACTTAAATGCTCGGACCACAAAATCAGCATTTCCCAAGCCGAACTCACCATCGTCTCCCATCAAGGAGCTCCCCTTGACACTCTCCATCAGTGGTCAACATCCCCTGAATGAATCGCTGAAGACTCCAAAGCTGGACGCCCTCCTGGACTCAGATCTCCCCACCTGCCAGTCTCATAAGTCGACACCTTCAGTCTTAAAGGTTTCGCTCTCACTTGAATCCTCTCCTCTCTGTTTCCAGAGCTGATGCCAGCTCAAGCCCTCATTACTTCCAGCCTGGATTATGTGGAAAGTCACACTTGTGATTTCCTCAAGGCTCGCTTTCTCTCCTCTGGCCCGAGCCGAAAGCTCCTGCAGCATCACTCCTGCCCGGTCTCCCTTGCCGACCTGAGGACTCAGAGGGCTCTCAGATCCCATCCCTGCACGTGGACACGGACTCCTAGGATGCAATCCTCAGTCCAGCCCTGCCTGCTCACACTGGATGCCTCTTTTCTTGCTCATTTCCTTTTAGAAGTTTTAGGCCAGGATTCCTCGAAGAACAATAGAATTGGGGGAACTTGTATACCATTTGGGGAACTAAGGACAGGGGAGTAGGATTGATTGACATTACCATGGCTACAAGGAAAGGAGAAGCCCAAGACAGGACTATCAGGGAGAGGCTTTACAATGGATACAAAAGTCTGGGCTAGAGGACAGCTGGGTAGCTCAGTGCATGGAGAGCCAGGCTTGGAGACAGTAAGTTCTAGGTTCAAGTCTGATCTCAGACACTTCCCAGCTGTGTGACCCTGGATGAGTCACTTGACCCCCATTGCCTACCCTTACAACTCTTCTGCCTTGGAGCCAATGCATAGTATTGACTCCAGGAGAGGGAAGATGAGGGTTTAAAAAAAAAAAAAGTCTGGGCTACCTGGGAGAGGACTTGGATACTATGGGAGAAACTACTAAGACTAAAGGCTACTTAACATTTGCTTTAAGTCTCCCTTATTGTTCAATCTGGAACTGGTAAGTCTGAGACCTCCCTTGGGGTGAATACTCATGGGACAGGGACCAATTTGGGCTCTCCAGATTTCAAGCCGACAGGTCTTTCTAGATTACTAGAGGTTCCTTGTAGATGTTCAATTTTTATGAGAGGATGAAAGTTTTTCTAAGATGAATCCTACTTCTTATTGCCTTCCTAAACAATAGGAATATTGAACAAGATCCAACCTTTTCTTGATGCCTTGGGGCGATCAATACAAGCATCAATTACGATATTTTGTAGAAGACACAGTTGCCCATAGAACACTGTTTCCTAGTTCTTGTTTCTGATTTTATCCTTCTTCTGGCCTTTACGTTCCTGACAACAGTAAAATGAGTTGAACAACTTCTGTAATTTCTCTCACTCCCTAGTAATAGATCACTTCTAAAATACTGTGGGCTTAAAACCCACAATGGGCATCACCAACAACATCCACAACATCAGCATCAGCAACATCACCATCAATGACATCAGACCCAGGTGTGATCACTACGGTGGGAGAGAAAGAACAAGATGCTGGAAGTGAGGCAATCTGGGCTTGGGCTTCGGGTACTAACAAGCTAATAAAGATCTTGGCATAAGTCATTTCCCCTTGGTGGAATTCAGCTTCCTCCTTTGCAAAAAAATTTGACTAGACCAATCCCAGATTCCTTCCAGCTCTAAAATGATCCAACAAATAGTCATTAAGCACCTACTATGTGCGAGGCGTGGTGCTAGGTGTTAGAGGTACACAAACAAGAAAATGGAAGTTCTTTCCTCTAGAGCTGTGCTGGCAAACCTATGGCACACTTGCTGGAGGGAGCTGCTCTCCTCCTCCTCTCCCCCCGAAGACTTTTTTTAAAACCCTTATTTTCTACCTTGGAATCAATACTATGTATTCCAAGGCAGAAGAGTGGTAAGGGCTAAGCAATGAAGGTTAAATGACTTGCCCAGGATCACACAGCTAGGAAGTGTCTGAGGCCAGATTTGAACCTAGGACCTCTTGTCTCTATGCTTGGTTCTGAAACCACTGAACTACCCAGCTGCCCCACTGAGGACATTTTGACATTATCTGCCCCTCTGCCCAGCAGCCCAATGGGAGCACTTCCTCCCTCCCTTGTCTGGGGAAAGAGGCAGGGGGCTCACACACACATGAGAGTTTCAGTTTGGGTACTTGGTCTATAAAAGATTTGCCATCACTGGTCTTAAACTCACTTATTATCTAAGGTGATAAGGTGGGGAGACACCATCATATATCAGCATAGGAAAGAAAGACAAGATGATTTTGAAAGGAGGATGCTAGTGACTGGTGGGATTAGGAAAGGATTGATGTGGAAGAAGAAAAAAAAAGGAAGGAAGGAAGGAAGGAAGGAAGGAAGGAAGGAAGGAAGGAAG
>NW_025375269.1:0-4179 GCF_016433145.1 Gracilinanus agilis
CTTCTTTCCTTCCTCCCTCTCTCCCTCTCCCTCTCACTCTCTTCCTCCCTTTCCTTTTTTTGTATACTCACATATTATATATAATGTATGTGTGAGTGTTTATATATGTATATATATATATATGTATATATATGAGAGCAGGAACTATTTTCCTTTTCTTTTTTCTTTGTATCCCTTCTAGCTAGCACAGGCACCTAATAAATGAATATTGACTGAGGCAGCTAGGTGATTTAGTGGAAAGAAAACAAGGCCTAGGAACAGGAGGGCCTGGATTCAAATTTGGCCTCAGACTCTTCCTAACTGGGGGAACCTGGGCAAGTCACTTAATCCCCATTTCCTGGCCCTTATTGCTCTTATGCCTTGAAACCAATACTTAGTATTGATTCTAAGATGGAATCTAGATTTTTTAATGAATATTGACTTATTGACTTATAGAATCTAGGGAAGGGAGCCCAAAGGGCTGCCTCCCTGGCATATGCAATTTGGAGAACCCTGGGCAGGGGTGGATTTGGAAATAGTGGGCTCATGATAGACTCATAGACATGCATAGAGCAATGAGCCAGGGATACCCAGAGGTGGGTTTTTCCTTTCACCCAACTATATGTGGCTCATGCTCCTTTCACATTTAAGCCATGATGGGTGGTATCCTGTGTACTTAGAGACTACTCCTGTGGACTTCTTATGTGTCTCCAGAAGCCAAGAGGGCTTGCACCAAATCATTCACCATTCTTACCCAAAGATTTCTCTGACTTATAATCAGAGATTGAAAAATGCCAGGAGTCAATGCTCAGGAATCAATTTGCAGTTAAGAACAGGGCTCTTTTTGTTCTTCTACTGTGAGAGCTAATTAACCCGTTGGTCTTACTATCAATAGATAAGGCTAATGAAAGTCCTATCCCCATCTTTCTTTTCTGCATCCACCAATATGATATCTCCTGTGTCTCAAGATCATAACATTTGGAGCTGAAAGGGAACTTGGAAATCTTTTCATCTGACCCCTTCCCTTTATAGATGAGGAAACTGAAAAAACTGATGGGTTGTTTGCTCTCCAAGGCCAAGGGTCCGAGGTGGGGTTAGGGGGAGAACTTGTCATTTTTCTTGAGTGTTGAACTTTGGGAATATCAGGTCCTGCCTGGAGCACATAGGCTGAGGTCAGCCAAGAGCCAGAGAAGCAGGTCACTCTCAGGTGAGGGGGTGGAGAGGGATAGCAGTAGACCTTTGCCGCATCATTAGACCCAGCTGTCTTCTTGCTCAGGTAATGAGGTTCTACTCTCAGACAAATAAACAGTGGGCAGCAGGCAGACAGCAACCTGGCATTTCGAGGGCCAGCTCATTAGTGGCTCATCCAGCTTAATGGGGCTCCCTGATTCTCAGGTAATGAGACAGGAGACCAGAGAGAAGCTTCATGTGGAGATCTGTCCAAGGATACAGATGAAGCATCCAGAACCCCTACCAACCCACCCAAGCAATTTTCTACCACCAGGAAATTGTCAACCACAGGGCCAGTTTAGATGAAGAGTGGAAAACATTCTTGCTTTGGAATCACAGCTTTCAAATTCTGCCCTTCTCACTTACTGCCTAGATGACCTTGGACTTTACCTCTCTTGGAGGTCATTGTCTCTTCTGGGTAATCAGCCCTAGTCAAGATGCTGGCAGCTAGGTAGTGCAGTGAATATATTGTTGGCTTTAGAGTCAGAAAGACTCAAGTTCAAATAAGCCTCAGAGACTTATAAGCTGTGTGACCCTGAACAAGTCACTTTACCTCTGTCTGCCTTAGTTTACTCAACTGTAAAATGGTGTCATAATAGCACTTACTTCTCAGGGTTGCTATGACAACCAAATGAGAACATATGAACACAATGTCTGGCACATAGTAGGTATTTCATAAATGCTTGTTTCCTTCTTTCATATAGATCAAGCTCAAGACTATTAGGAGGAACGTACCTTTTTGCTTGAGTAGATTTGACCCATTCAGGTAGACAATTCATTGATGAGAATTGGATACAAACCACTTAGCCTCAGCCAACACCAGAAGTCCCTCCTACAGCCTTCCCAGAGCAGGGTTCATGAGTATGGAGGAAACAGAGAGTAGAGGGGAAAACCCACCAAAAGCCTTTAAAGAATTCCTGGATTAACACAGACCCTCTTCAACCTCACCTCAGGGATAAATCTAGCTTTTTGTCTCACAAAGTCAGGGTTAGCCCAACAACACAATGTATAACACCAGCATTATTCACTTGATTCACTTTATATTTTATGCTAGATATTTTTATGTGTCCTTGGTGACTCCTCCATTAAGATGGAAGCTCTTTGTGAAGAGGGGCTGCTACATTCTTTGGGTTTGTAATGCCAGTGGCCAGTGCCAGAGAGGGTTACTAAATGCCTGTTGATTGAATGCACCTTGAAACAGCAGAGGAAACTTGGGACTTTCCTAGGACAAGAGCACCAGCTTTTTTTCATCCTATTATTTTCATGGCATTACTTCCTTGTTGCACTGACATCTCATGCCAGCTCCCAACATTCCTGGCACTTTTGGCCTCTGCTTCTTCCTCTTTTCAGCCTAGATGATGGCTGGTTTGCCTGCTCTATGAGAGATCCTGCCATCTGTGGTTACTTTCTTAAGTCTCCCAGATAGAGGAATTCCTGAATTGACTCTCTTTGTCATTCCAATGGTCTCCTAAGTGCCTCCCTCTCCAAGGTGATACTTCCTTTCTTCTAGTCTTTGGAATGGAGGTGTGTTTGTGTACATGCACACACAAGTGCACACACATGTAATAGATACACGGTCAATAATAATAATAATAATAATAATATGATCATTGCATTGATGTGTCCCAAACACAGATTACAAGATTGTGTAGCTTGAACTGTGAGTTGTTAGTAGGGATAAATCATACTGAATCATTTGATCTCTCTTACCCCAGCTCACTGGTGACTGTAAAGATACTTTGAAGTATCTTTGTCTTTGTATCTTTGAAGTATACTTTGAAAACAACAACCTAAATAGGATAAAGCCCACCATGTTGGTTCTCTAACCACTTAGCTAACTGGTCACAAACTGACTAATGCACCAGGAGTTTTACTTCTATTTCAGATTCAATTGCAGTGTTGTATGGGAGGCAGTATAGTGAATCAGAAGGCATCTAGGACTAGGACACAAGGGATTTTAGTTATAGTTTTGAGCCCTTTGTGGACTAGCAGCCTCCATTTGGACAAATGGTATAACCTCTTAGGTTTCAATTCCTTTCTCTGTAATATGTGTCAGTTGGAATTTGGGGGATGAGTGACTTTTTTAAAACCCTTATCTTTTGCCTTAGAATCAACACTAAGTATGGGTTCCAAGTCAGAAGAGCAGTAAGTGACTTGCTCAGAGCCACACAGCCAGGAAATGTCTGAAGCCAGATATCTCCGAACTAGACCTGGCTCTTTATCTACCTAGCCACCAAGTTGCTCCTGGGATGAATAATTTTTAAGACTCCTCCAGGCTCTAACATTCTGTGATTATATATTTGGAATGGAAAAATACAAACTTGCTAGCAGTGTGATCTTGGGCAATCCCTTAACTTCTTAGACCTCAATTTTCTGAAGGGGATGGACTAATTGACCTTCTAGGTCCTTCCCAGCTCTAAATTTAACCATAGGTTAATATGTTGATCCTGCTACTTAAAATCTGTGTTACTTTAGGTAATCCCCTTACTTTTTTCTGGGTGTCAGTTTCCTCTTCTGCAAAATAAGAGCACTGAATAAATGAGCTCTCAAGTTCCCTCGCCTTCTAAATTTCCTGATCCTCCCATTCTATTGGTTTCCCGGATGTGGTTGCCCAACCCAGAGAATAAGAGGGAGAAATAGCCTGTCAGGAAGTCATTGCCAAATGAATGGGGCCATTAAAAGAAAACTTGGCTTCCTTTCCATTCAAAATTATTAAAAGACTGCAGTACCCATCCTCTTCCTACCTGAAGTCTTTCTTACTGTACCCTTTGGACATTTTTAGAATCATTTACTATAATTTCCTTAGTTCAGTTTTCCCTGCTTTGGTGAACAAAGGAGATTCCATCTTCAACCCCTTCCATCCCACTCTATTTCTTCTTCTTCTTCCTTCTTCCTTCTTCCTTCTTCCTTCTTCCTTCTTCCTTCTTCCTTCTTCCTTCTTCCTTCTTCCTTCTTCCTTCTTCCTTCTTC
>NW_025375270.1:0-9590 GCF_016433145.1 Gracilinanus agilis
CCATGGGTGGGGGGGGTGCAGGAGGGGGGGTTGAACGGGAAAGGTGGAGCATGAATCATGTCACCATGTTAAAAATTAATATTAATAAATGTTAAAAAAATGACTACTGGCGTCTACTTTTCAAATGCAATACACAGTTTTAACATCTAGACACAGGCGATACTTGGTAGTACCTTGGTGTTTGGCAAAATGTGGTGAAAACAAACTCAGTGGAGTCAAGGGACTTGGGACACAGTCTGAGTTCCAACGGAAGGGAAAAGCACCCAAACTCTGACATTTATATTGTCTCAATCCTCTTCATGCCTCTCTTTACCAGAAGCTCAACTCTTTGACACTAATAGCTGAGCATTTTCCCTTATCTTGCCCAGAACTAGACTGTCAAGCTACTTCCTGGACATTTTCAAACTATGCTATTGCACAGGTAACTCCCACCCTCACCTTTGAGCTGCACTTTTTGCTTTAGTTTAATTATATTTATGTATTTTATATTACATTAGAATGCAAACTCACTGAGGGAAAGGACTGTATTTATAGCCCAACAATTTAGAATAGTAACTGGCATATAGAAAGCATTTCATAAATTAATAAAGTTCACAAATTCTTTTTAATTCTTTCATTTGTTCATACACTCACTCATCCATTCATTCATGCTTGGTCTCTGAAGGTCAGAGGCAAAAAAAAGAGATTCTGAAGGGTCATGGAATCTAGTGCCATATACTTAAGCATTATCAATTGAATATAATTCATTTTCTTTCTTTTATTCCCTTCCTCCCTCCCTTTCTCCCTTCTCTACCATTTTATTTCATTTCTCTCCCCCACCAGCTCAATTCATCTGCTTTCCAAGCAAAAAGCATTAGCCACAAAAAAGAACATAACAAAATGACAAAACACCAAGAAAATACTGAAGACCTTGGAAGATGTTTTTAGAGTAAATAAATAATTTAAAATTAAATAAATAACAATTTGCTATTTTATTATTAAATAAATAATTAAGTGAAAGAGAGTGTTTTGAATGTGAGAGGTATAAAATTAGATTGTGAAGCATAAGGCTATTATTAAGGCCCTGTAGCTGAAGTTGTATTGAAGAAACGATGAAAAAAATTTATTACACACTATGCACTAAGCACTGGGAATATAAATACAAAAGAAAGACAGTCTTCATCGGGAAACTTATACTTTCTTTTCTCTAGGATTTTTTTCTGACTTTGCTCTCAATACTCCTCCTACCTTTCTGGCCACTTCTCAGTATTTTTTGCTGGATTTTTGTACAGTTAGCCATGAGTAGTTATCCCTCCATGCTCTATCCAGGTCTTTCTTCTCTTTTCCCTTAATAGTATTTCAGTTAGTGATCTCATCAGTTTCCATGGAATCAGTTATCTTCTTTATCAAATGATTCTCAGATCTATTTTTCTCATTGTAAACCTCTCTCTTGACCTGTAGACATTCACATATCTGCTTGTCTATTGGACTTTTGAAAGTGGATGTCACATAGAAATCTTAAACTCAACATGTCCAAAACTGAACTCAGCTTTCCTTCTAAATCCTTACCTTTTCCCCATTTTTCCTATTATTTTCAAGGGGCCCACCTTCCTCCCAGCCACCGTGGCTCTAAGTCTAAGTTTTACCTTTGACTTCATTTTTTCTCACAATTCATATCCAGTCAGTTGCTAAATTTTGTTGAATTTATCTCCATAATATTTCTCAGTTGTCTACAATCCTCTGACTCTGCCAGCACTCAATTTGGACCATCATCTCATGCTTAAACTATTGACATAGCCTGCTGGATGCTCTCCCTGCCTCAAGTCCTTTCTACTCCATCTTTTATTTCATTCATCGGTCAAATTATCTCTTTAAGAGCAGACTATGTCACCATGTTACCTTCCTCATTACTCCCATTCAATAAGTGTTGGTGATTCTCTCTTATCTCCAGGTATTATTTTGAGAGCCTACTTTTGGGCAAAATATGTTTATTTATTAAGCTAGTATTATAATCAATCAAATGATAGATAAGAGGTCCCCTCCACTAACCAAAGATCTTGATCACCACTTAGACTGATGTTTAACTAGTTTTAAGAGCTCATTAATTTCAGCTCCTCCTTTGGACATCCCAAGACATCTCTAAGTGGTAAATAGATAATTAGGAGGTGGTCCATCAAACTTTCAGTCCTTCCTAATACTAACAGGTAGTAATTATCAGGTGAACAGGAAAAGAATCATTGTAAACATTCCTGTTAGCCAGATTATGTGAAAGGAACACATTCCTTGGGATTTCTAAGAACAAAGAAAATGTTAAAAATCTGTAGATTGTATGGTTCTTGTGATTCAAAATCCTGGCACAAGAATTATCTCTAATTTTCAGGAACTGACTGAATTTTCAGGACTCTAATTGGGGAATGAATAGAGTATATGAAAATAAATACTCACACAGGTTTCTATATTACACATGATAGGTATAACATATAATAATATTTATTCTGTATGTAAAATATAGATATAATCGTCTTTAAAATGTATCCTAATATATAATATATAATATAAAATTCTATGTTTGGCTTTTAAAGTCTTTCATAACTTGGCCCCTTCTGTCCTTTCCAGCCTTTTTATTCCTTATTTCCACCACCACATACTCTGTTTTCTAGTGGCACTGGCCTCCTTGTTGTTGCTTTCAAAATATATTTCATCTCCTAGACTTCTAACAGTGAAGTCTGTCCTTAATACTTGTAACTTTCTCCTCCCTTCTGTCTCTTACACTTTCTGGCTTCTTTCAAGTCCCAGAAAAAGTGTCCCCTTCTGCAAGAAGCCATTTCTAGTCCTCATTAATGTTAATGCCTTCCCTCTGAGATTATCTCCTATTTATCCAGTATATATTTTGTTTGTACATAGTTATTTGCATGTTGTCTTTCCCGATGGTCTGTGAGCTTCTTGAGTTCAGGGAATGTCTTCTTTTGTTCCTATTTCCAGGATGTAGGACAGTGCCTGGCATATAGTAGGTGTTTAATAAATTGTTGTAGACTGCCTGTGTTCTAATTTGACAGAGAGGGGAAGGCTGTGGAGAGTATAGAAGATACCATGGCAAAAGAGCTGACAAGAAGGCCAGGAGGTAAATTGAAGCATGGTTGAGGGGAGGCCCTCAGTTTGGACCAAATGAGGCACTCATTCTTTAGGAGAGAAGGTGTCCCAGGGTGGAATCTAGACTTGTCCATCAAGTTCTTGAGATGATGGAAGACCGCACTGTGTTATATAACTCCCTTTTTAATGAAATAAATGTTCTGTTTGAGTAGGGCTAATTTTGAGAAACAAAAATGTGATTGTGTTTTTGCCTATTTGAGAAAATATAATAATGGTGATATATTTTTCTCCATAGAAGTAGACTATCTATGAAACAATAACAGCAGGCCTATCAGCTCAGTGTGTTTTGGACAGAACAGGGAGTTCGTTTTTCCCTAAGGTACCTTTCAACCTAGGAGATGACTGGGCTGAATCTCAAGCAGCTACAAGACTGACCTAGGGCTACTGATCAGTGAACAGATTGCATATATTTGCAATGTGGCAAAGACACTCATTCATCAGACTAGGCAGATCCACTTTGGCAAGCCAAGCTAAATTCCATGATACATTAGTAGAGTATGAGTATTACCTGAAAATGGGGGTAGTCAGTTGGGGAAAGGTGATTTCACAGTATGGAGGAAGCACAAGGCAGGGAAGAGAGTATGACTGACCTTTCAGGGAGTCCTGCCAGGTACTTGAGCTCCATTCCTCTAGCAACGCATCAGGATGCTAATAGTCACAAAGAAAAAAGCTCCACTCCAGAGTAACCCATTCTAGAGATTGGGTTAATGATACATTAAACAGAAACTCCCTAGAGGTTTTGGCAGAGCAGGAATATATACGAGAACCCCTCCAGATACACAAATTATAGTGGATAGAACATTTGTCCTGGGCTCAAATCCTGCTCCGGGCATTTATTAGTTGTGTGACCTTGGGCAAGTCATTTAACTTTTGTAGACTTGTTGGTCATTGGCAAAAGGAGGAATTTGGGCTTGATGATCTCTAAAGTCCTCTGCAGTTTTAATCTGTAGTCCTATTGACAGCATGCATGCCCACTTTGCCCTTTGCAGAGTGTGGCTGATGGTGAAGTTATTGCTGGTTTGTGAGAATATTTTTCCTTCTGCTCACTCTGACATTTTTTGCTGCTTTCCAAAGAGAGAGAATGAAGGCACTTCCTCTTTAATTCTCCAAAAAAATTGCACTCTTTGACATGGAAGGAAAGAATTGAAATCAGTGATATTCTGGGAAAAAGAAAGCCCTTGGGTTTCCTGTGCGTAATTCATATATTTTTTCCAGGTAGCAGGCATTGTGGTTCTGTGTTCATTTTGAAAATGGTGACTTTTCACTGCCTTTGTTTTTTAGCCTTGAGCCCAATCAATAAAATTGCCTACATGCCTTTGTTCTCTTAAGACAGAAAATCATTAAAAACTATTCCATGGCTACATCATATTGAGAAATCTGCTCACTTTTTTTTTGAGGCAGGGTGGGGTGTGGCATAGGGGGAGGAACAAGTAGAGGAGACAGTTTTAGAATGACTTTCTTTCCTAAATAGGGGAACTCATTAGCTATAGTAATCTTCTTTGATAAATAATTTTAAAAAAGCAATATCTCCTACACTTGAGTAGTCAGGTTAATGAGGATTTATTGTCATTGTAATATCTCTCACACATGCCCCCTTTTCTCCTTTGACATAGTTACTACCTTTTTGCAGTGAGCATCCCTATTAATTCCAGGATCAAATATAAAACACTGTTTGTTTTTGAAGTCTTTCATATTCTGGACCTTTCCTACCTTGACAGGCTCCAGTGACATTTGACTTCCTTTCTGTTCCTCACACACAACACTCTATATTCCATATGTTCATCTTCACTGGCTGTCCTCTATATTTGGAATTCACTTCCTCCTCACCTTGATCTCTTGGCTTTTTTCAAGTTTCAATTAAAACATCACATTCAATGAGATGCCTTTCCTGATCACTCTTATGCTAGTCCTTCCCACTGGGATTATTTCTAATTTGTTTGCATGTTGTCTCCCCCCTCAGACACTGAGCTAAAATGTGAACCCTTTGAGAGCAGTAACTGTTGTGTGTTTCTTGCTTTCCTTAGTTTCCCCAGTGTTTAGCACAGTACCGGGCACACAGTAGAATGTGATAATTAGGTGGCAATAATTTACATATTGGAAAAATATGTACATATTAGCCAGCAATATCCTAGCTTCTTGCTTATGCATATGTCAGTGTTGGTTAGGGTAATATTAGCTGTCACATTTCAGTACCATTTCAACCATTTTCTTTGTTAGCATTGCTAAGTATAGCCCTCATTCCACAGGAAGGACATTATTTATATTTTAAATGTATCTTTCAAAATAACTGCCAGAGGATTAAAGAGATGTTCAAATTATCTAAGACAGGATTACAACATCATGCATTTGGATACACTGTACACTTCTCAGAGGGTTTTCACATATAATATATTTCAGTTGAGCCCTGATGGTATTATATCTGGGGCTCTCTAGCACATCCCTCAAATGATGGGATGGAATTTCAGAAAAATTGCCTTCTCAGATAAATAACCAGGGCTATTTCTGGAATGATATCATAGGCATGCCTATCCATTACATTAAATAGATATTCCTCATTCCTGGGGAGGATGATTGGGTAGAGAGAAGGTAGGATGACTACCAAGTACGAGATTCTAGGGAGACCAAAAGTCAGACATCATAATACTTCTGCCCTCCTCCCACCCCCATCCACCAAGCACTTACCAGAAGGACACAGTGGGAAAGCATATAGGAAAATACCAGTGTAAGAGAAGATCTTCATGATGTTCATCTCCTGTTGTCATTTCCTTCTCTTGTGCTGGAAAGCACCCTTGGATCTGATTTGCTCCTTCTCTTTTTTTACCAAAAGGCAAAAAGTATTGTAGGAAGTTACATGGCTACCAACAATGACAACCATTCATGCTTCACTGAAATGACCCAAGTAAATGTCATTTTTTAGAATGGTAGCACAATATGACTTTTTTGCTCCCTGTGGCACCACTGGGTTAAAATAGAGTGCTAAGGATCTACCTTAAAATCCATCCTCTTCCTCTCTCTGAGAAGCAAGTTGTCATCTGGTCTCCCTATTTGCTAAATTTGAAGATGACATTATGCTTGGAATGTTAGCTAACCCCCTGTGATGAAAAAAGTCAGGATCTAAAAAGATTTTATTGTGCCAGAACAATAGACAAAATGGAAGAAGATGAGTTAAAAAATGGATAAGAATAATGTTCTACAATGAAATTTTAGGGGTATGACAACAACAATAAGCTAACATCATCTCATGGCTTTGATAATAGAAACACATTGACCAAAACAAGGAGAGATTTAATCTCTAGGTCCTATGCCTTCAGTAGATCATACCTTTATCAGGGGAAGAAACAACAGCATTGATGAGATAATGGATTCTTGGTGTATTGAAATTGATCATTTAAACAATATGTGTTTAAAACCCCTTCTCAGACTACCTAATTAAAGATTCCTGAGTCATTGTATTTCAATCTTCCATAGCATGATAAACTCCATTTCTATTGTATTTCCCCAGTTCTTCCATTTACATCCTGCAAACTCTTGTCTCATGTTCCAATGCATTGTGCAAGTTTACTTTCAATTATATTTTATACCAGTTTGAATAGACTAATGAATTTTTTAGCCTCCTTTAAATTCTTTCTCCATCTCTTCAGTTCTGTGCTACTCCCCATCTCCTTTACTTCTGTTTGTTTTCCATCTTGGGAATATTTGAGACCAGACTTCTCTTCCTCTTTTCCATTCCCTTTCTTAACTTTTTAAACATTTCCCTTTTTCTCACTTTCCCCTCATTTTTTGTGAATCCCAAACAGACTATTTACCTTGAAGCAAGACCACCCTTTCTTAGGAAAAAATCTACTTTTACCTGTTACTCATTCTTAGTTCTGTTTTTTTTATTTGCCTTGTGTTTTTTCCCAGTCTGAAATCCATCTTCTTTATTTCCTTCTATTTCTTCCTGAAGGCTCCATTTTGCTGCTTGTCCTTTCTCTTTACAAGCTCAGGTAGGTTCTTTATATTTCGGGGGGCAGATATTTAAGCTCTTGTTTCATCTCTCCTTGTAGGGACCCTGGGCCCTTTAAGGGACTCTTGTCGAATTGAATTTTATTTTATTGTGATGACCTTGGGCAGTTGATATAAATATGTCCTTCAGTATAGAAATTACAAAGCAGGTTCTTTATGCAGAAAATCCTTTATACCCTCACCCTCTATATCTGAAACTCCCAACTACCCTGAGCTGAGTTTTTTTTTATATCACATCTATAGTATTTTTTCTGCCTTTCTTCCACATCTTTTCTTACATAAACAGCAACTGACAGGTGTTTAACCTCATTCTCCCCTGAACACCAGTGTGTATTTCACACATACTATTCAATCCAAAGCTGAAGCCAGTCTGCCCTTTTACTGAGGTTGTTAATAACTCCAAATATCTGTTTAACTTGTAAAGAGAGCAGAGTCCAGATTGAGCTCTGCTTGGGGGGGAGGGGGCAGAGTAAGCCAGAAGCCACCACATTTTTCAGTTTTTTATGCATTGTCCTATGACCCCAGGCTTATTTATTTGCCTAGAACAGAGGAATATGATGAGATTTGTTAAAAACAGTTTCTTTACTGCACTTTATTTGGGTCCTTTTGAGGAAGGAGAGCACTGGGAATATTTTTCTAGACAGGAGATTGAGGAGAACTATGAATAAAATGAATTTCTGACCTTGCTAGATGAGAGTTGAATCGAAAGTATCAGGATATGGAAGAAGAAAATGAAGTTTAAAGAGGATACATGATCCAGTGGAAGCCAGAGAGTAGTAGGCAGCCCTGAAGACAGTACTTTGGATAAAGACTATGGTTGAATCCAGAGTCAATAAACATTTATTAAGTACCTACTATGTGCTTGGAACTGTGCTTAGCACTGGGGATTCCATGAAAGGGATAAGATATTTCCTGCCCTCAAAAATCTCTCAGTCTAATGGTGAGGACAACACATAAAACGTAACCTGAAAAGAAAGCAAGAGGGGAAGGGAATTTCCCTGGGTGCAGACAGAAAATTATGAGAAAATATGAGTTTCAGAGTTGATTTCATCTTGTAGAATGATAATAGATAGTCTAGAGATAATGAAGTCCAACAAAGGAACTTCATGGAAAATGATAAGGAGGATTCTCTCCAAAGTGCTCTCATCCTTAAATGGTGGAAGATAACGGACGAACTCTCAGATGTCCATCCCCCTATCCTCTCCAGTCAGAGGGAGGGAAAGACCTCAAAGATTTTCTGCTGAGCAGAAATGAATTTAAGAGCTGATTTCACCTTGAAGAATGATGAGTTTCATGATGAGGTCCAGGAAAGTAACTGGGTTAGAAATGGTAAGAAAAAAGACTAAGAGTAGAATGAAAGAATTTTAGTCCTTTTCTACAGGAGAAAACTATTAACCACAGCATCCCTACTGGATGATGGATACAATAATGGTAATAATAATAATAATTATATAGAACTTTTAAGTTTTGCTAATTTATTTTCAGATAACCCATATGATCCTTATAACAATACTCTGAGATAGATGTTGTTATTATTCCCATTTTTTCAGATAATTCAGATAACTGAGACTAAAGAGGTTAAGTGGCTTTTTCCGGGTTCACTGCTGCTAGTCTAGGGCAGAATTTGAACTCCTAATTCTACACCATTTGCTCCATCACCTAGATATCTTGATGATAGTTGGAGAGCTGCAGACTAGCTACAGTGGAGACACTATAATTGGTAAGGAGAAGAAATGTTATTTCCATTGAGAACCAACTGAGACATGATGGTTTGTAAGAAAAAGCAGAGACCAAAATTGGTAGAGAGCTGGTATAGAAGAGACTAGCAAGTTAATATTACCAGAAGCATGAATTGTGCCTCCGCATTTTCCCTGGCCACACATATTCCTTGTGGCTGTTCTCTTAATGTAGGCTCATTGGCCCCACATATTTCCCAGATGTGAATGCCTCAGATAGTTCCTATGCTTGCTCACTTTTCCCATGAAGAGTATATAAATTTGGAGAATGGGTGGGATGATCTGTTGTTAATTTTTTTTTACATTTATTAATATTCATTTTTAACATGGTTACATGATTCATGCTCCTCCTTTCCCCTTCAACCCACCCCCCCCGAGCCCCCCTACCCACGCGCATTTCCACTAGTTTTGTCATGTGTCCTTGATCAAGACCAATTTCCAAATTGTTGGTAGTTGCATTGGTGTGGTAGTTTCGAGTCCACATCCCCAATCATGTCCACCCCGACCCATGCGTTCAAGTAGTTGTTTTTCTTATATGTTTCCTCTCCTGCAGTCCTTCCTCTGAATGTGGGTAGCATCTTTACCATAAATCCCTCAGAATTGTCCTGGGTCATTGTATTGCTGCTGGTACAGAGGTCCATTACATTCGATTTTACCACAGAATGTCAGTCTCTGTGTATAGAGTTCTTCTGGCTCTGCTCCTTTCGCTCTGCATCAGTT
>NW_025375271.1:0-8737 GCF_016433145.1 Gracilinanus agilis
TATATATATATAATACTTCCACTTTTAAGTATTTCTTTGTGAGATTTTTATGCTGTAATAAATGATCATTTTTGTATGTTATATACAGTTGAGAAAAAGGTATATTACTTTCTATGTCTATCCAATTTTCTGTAGAGGTCTATCATATTAATTTTTCTAAAATTCTATACATCTCCATAATTTTTTTCTCATGTATTTTAAGGTTAGCTTCATCTAATTCTGAGGGGAGAAAGTTGAGGTCACCCAGTTGTACAGATATTTTTGTCTATTAACTCTTGCAACCCATTTAACTTTTCCTTTAAGAATTTGGATCCTTTGTCATTTGGTGTTTTTTTTTTGTGAAATAATTTCTTTATTTTTCCTTACTGTTCTTCCTTTTCCAAGTACACCTCTCTTCTTATTGCATGTTTTATTTTTTGGAGATAATTTCCAATATATTCCCAGGCCCTCTGTTTATATATATTTCTTCTTACTATCCCAATAATGATAAAGTTGTTGGAGTCAAATATCATCTTTTAATATAGGAGGTTTAATTGTATGAAGTCCTTTATGACTACACTTTCATGTTTACCCCTTTTGTTTCTATTGATTCTTATGTTTGAATGTCACATACTTTATTCAACTCTGGCATATTTTTCAGGATGCTTGAAATTCTTCATTTCATGAAATATACATTTTTTTCTCCTGAAAGAATATACTGAGTTTTGCTGAGTAGGTTATCCTTGGTTGTAATTCTAGTTCCTTTACATTTTGGAATATTATATTCTAAGCCCTCCACTACTTTAATTTGGAATCTACTAAATCTTATGTGATCATGACTGTGGCTCCATGATATTTGAATTATTTTTTTCTGGCTACTTAAAATATTTTCTCCTTGACTTGGGAACTCTGGAAATTGTCTAAATATTCCTGGGAGTTTCCATTTGGGGATTCTTTCAGGATGTGATAGTGTAATTATTTCAATTTGTATTTTACCTTCTGGTTTTAGGATATCAAGGCAATTTTCCTTGATAATTTCTTGGAAGGTAATGTCTATGCTCTTTTTTTGATCATGGCTTTTAGGTATCCAATAATTCTTAAATTGTTTTTCCTTGATCTTTTTTCCAGGTTAATTGTTTTTCCAATGAGATATTTTACAGTTTTTTCTATACTTTCATTCTTTTGACTTTTTGTTTGTTTGTTTGTCCGTTTCTTGATGTGTCATGGAGTCATTATCTTCCAGATAGTCAATTCTAATATTTAAGGAATTTTAGATAATCCCTTATAATCCCTTCCACATTACAGGGGTCAGGGGTGTGCTGTCCTCATTATCTGGGAAATCTGTATAAAATATTTTGTCCCTCCCTTTGAACCATAGAAGAAGTCTGATTTTTTTCTTTTTCTTTTATGAAGTGTTTACAACCCCTTATATGCATTTATGAGTTACTAAGCTTTCATGTTCTTTTCATAAACTTTAATTTTAAATTATTTTAACCTTAAAAAAGGAATTGCATATATTTATGGTATTAAAAGATAAAATATATTAATGTTATATAATATCATTCACATTATGCATACATTTCATACCTTTATGAGTTTTTAAAATTTTTTGGCATGCTTTTACTTGTCATCTGTGACTTCTGCAAAATATCCCCCCAAATTTCCATTTAATTCCTTAAGGGGACCTGTGATATATTGAAACCACAATGGAGAAAGTCATGATGTGGAAGGGATGTAGGTATTTTATTTGTTGACTTTTTTTGTCTCTTTTTCCATTTGGCCACATCTGTTTTTAGGAAGTTTTTTTTCTTCAGTGAATTTTTGGGCAAGTCTGCTTTTTAGGAATTCTTTTCTTCAGTGAATTTTTATGCTTTTTACTATTTCGCAAATTCTGTGTTTTTAAGTTGGTATTTTTTCCTGTATTTTTATACTTTTTTTAACCAAACTATTGACTTTTATAATTTTCTTATATCACATTTATTTCTTCCCCCAATTTTTCCTTTTCCACTCTTATCTGTTTTTTAAAATATTTTTTTTGAAATCTTCAAGGAATTGTTATTGATCTTGTACCCAATTCATATTTTAAATTTGAAGATTTTCTTTTAGTTGTTTTAACATTGGTGTCTTCTACTGTTTGTGTGTTGATCTTCTCTGTCTCTATAGTAGCTTTTTATGGTTAAATTCTTTTTTCTCCCTTTGTTTGCTCATTTTATTGACTATTTCTTAACTTTTAATTTCACATTAAAGATGGGCTCTATTCCTGGTGTGAAGGGAAAATTGGTCCTAGATTTAGGCTTTTTTGTGCTCTTGTTTTCAGAGCTAGTTCTGGGAATCTAGTAAGTTTTTGGTACTTCTAAGGTGGTACTATTCAAGGAGAGCTATTGTCATTGCTCTCCTGGACTGTGCTCTGGTATTTACTCAGGAAGGGACCTTTTTTCCCTGTAGCTGCAAATTCTAATACTCTGCTTGGTCTTAGAACTGTGACCAGGCTTCTTGTTTTTCTGTACTTTCAAGCATTTTTGCTCCTCTTCACCCTGGATCTATGGCCTAGTGTTACATATGGGCAATAAAACAAGTTCCTGCACTCAGTGTCAGCAATGGGGTCCTCTTTAATCAATTTCTGATCATTTGCTAGTGATCCCTTTATCACCTCTGCAAGTTGCTATTTTTGTCATAGTTGCCTTTAAGTCCTGCTACTGGTATTACTGCTACATAGACTATGCTCCAGGATGACTCCCATACTTGTGTCATAAACTTCTACAGACATCTTCAGTCATGTTGGACTAGAGCAATATCTCACACCAGACTTTTGTTGATTGTACCACTCTAGAATTAGATATAAGGCACTATTCTTTTTAAAAAAATTCTAATCTTCCACCTTAGAATTACTACTATGTATTGGTTGTAAGGTAGAAGAGTATTAAAGGATTGGCAATGGGTGTTAAGTGACTGGCCCAGGGAAACATAGCTAGGAAGTGTCTGAGGCTAGATTTGAACCTAGGACCTCCTGTCTCCAGACCTGTCTCTCTATCCACTGAGCCACCTAGCTATCCCCATTGAGGCATTACTTTGAATGTTTGGAAGGGAATTTTGTGATAGTTTAGCTTAGGTGCTATCTGTTCTGGGTCATCTTGCCTCTCTCTCTCTCTCTCTCTTCCCATTAATCTATTTCTCCTTGTTTGGGCACCAAAGCTGTCATTAGTTATGCATAAACAGATGAAGTAGCTTCTTACATGATGAGATATATAGTGCAAAAAGACTTCTTTACTTCAATCTTTTCTTCCACAGTCAATTCTTGCTAAAACTCTCCATATGATTCCTGGATTAGATTCATAGAATCAGAACCAGAGTTTCCTCAGTGGCTACCTATTCCAACCCATATGTGAGAAAATAAATGACTTTGAAAACATACTAAAAATATGTTTTCTGCTTGAAGATCTTCAGTGAAGGAAAATCACTATGGCCTAGAGGCAGCCCATTCCACTTAGTCAGCTCTAAATATTAGGAAGATTATTCTGATATCAGGTTTCAATTTGATTCTTTGCAACGTCCACTTATGTCTACTAGTTCTGTTTTCTAGGGCCAAAAATACCAAGTTTAATGTCTCTTTCCTACTATAGTTCTTCAAACATTCAAACACAAAAAGTATGCCCCCCTGCCCCCTTGCCCCAGAAGAATTTTCTTCTTTAGGTTAACATTTCCAGTTCTTTCAACCAGGATACCTCTGGGCCATCTCTGGTTTATCATTGAACTTCTTAAAATATGGTGCCAAGAGTTGAATCCAATACTCTTGATGTAGTCTTCCAGGCCAGATGGCAGCAGATTATGATTGCCTCATTGCTAGAAGCTATGCCTCTCTCTTCATGAAGCCTAAAGTTAGTTATGTCAGTTGTCATCATTCAATATTGCTCTATTGTAGGTCACTAAAATCCTCAGATTTGAGGTGGTGGTGGTGGTGATGGTGGTGAGCATTATCCTGTCTAGCCTCCTCTTTTAAAGGCAAATTCTTTTCAGGTGATAAACTTATTAAATACTTAATATCCCTACTTTGTAGAATGTATTGGTTTCTAGCAACCCTTGACTGGTCAATAAGAATTGAGTAATAAGGGATTGGCAACTTTCTGATCCTCTTTTTATATGGAAGGCTAAATTTTATGGAAAACAAAGGAAACTCCCAATACCTTGAAGTTAAAATTTTTTTTTTCCAGGTTGACACGGTAGCCAAAACTGTTTGCTTGTTGGGGGAAAATGATAGGCAGTGGGAAAGGCTTAGATAGGTAAGAAGAAACTCTGGACTATATGACCTCTAAGAACCCTTCCAGCTCCAAATTTACTATCCCATGTTCACAAACTTTAGCCACTCCCCCATCTTGTTTGAGGCTAGTCTTTTCTCACAACATTCTATGAAGAACAGATTGAATGCTACCAACAGGGAATAACTGACATTTCCTGTAAAACACAAGGGCATTCCTCCATTCCTTTGTCTCATTACACCAGTACAGTGGAGGGTTCGTTATGTGATTATGGAGTAGTCCAGAGTAACAATGAAAATTACCAGACCCAGTGACTTCTGAGTAAAAATAACTACTGAGTTTTGGAACCAGTTTAATTAAAAGAAAAAAAACTTACAGTAAAACCTTTTGAAGAGATTGGATCTTATAAACAGCAGGCAAATGCTTAATACCAGTATTAGATATTAACCTAGAAAAGAAGAGAGAAAGAAAGAATAAATGAGACAAGGCAAGCCTAGCTATTGGCAGTTAATGCTTGGCTTTTTTTTAGAAGATTGATCTTGATAGTCCTATCCCTTAGGACTTGCATACATTTGGGTCAAATACTTGATTTCTTTTGCTTCCTATATCCAGAATAGTATTAAAACCTTCCTACATTTTTTCTGAAATATTTCTTGCCTTTCCTCTCTGTACCCACAGACACAGATATAATTCCCACCTCAGTTATATTTTCTCTGGATTATTACAACTTCCTAGCTGGTATACTTACTTCTAGTTCTAGTATTTTTGATTGATTCCTTTCACAGCAGGAACAATCATTTGCCTCTATCATTATAATCATGTGATCCCACTAGGCCCTTTTTACAAGGGCTCTTGTTCATCTCCCATGCCAAACTAACATTTCAATTTCAGGATTTGACATCCTCTATCTTTTCACTGAATGAATGAATGAATGAACATTTTCCAATCTTAGTTGAATCTTCAGTTTTGGTGGCTTTGAATAGAGGTGAAAGGCAGGAGTGGGGAATCCTACCAATGTAGTCCTATCTCCCACTATACTATACACTTATCACAAATGGTAGGCATCAGTCTCATATTGAAAAGCAACAGGGGAAAGTCATAGGCATTTCTTTGACAAGATACAGTTTTACCTAAAATAAAGTTTATAAAGGCAATCCCAGTTTATATAGATAAATAGCAACTTGAATATTATTATTATGTATTTAAGAGAAATAGAACAGAATTTTAAGAGGAAGCAGTTAATTTTTATCTGGAGAGTTAACTACTTTGACTAGAAAGACTGTGTGAGGCAGAGGGAAAGGACCAGGAGGATATTCCTAAAAAGATTTAGACAGTTAACTAGTTGTAACCTTGTAGAAGACTAATTGAGTGAGTTAACTGTTATTTTTGGAGAATCCTTTGACTTCTTATATTTTACTCTAATCCCATGGCCACTCAGGTACTTTGTGATGCAGTGAAACTAACTTTGTTTCTCTTTAAACAAGATACTCCATCTCATGACAGGCTTTTTCATTGGCTGCCCTCAGTCCCTGGCAAACTCTCTCTTCTCATCTCAACTTTTTGATTTACCTGACTTCCTTCAAGTCCCAGCTAAATACCTTTTGCAAGAAGCCTTTCCTGATTCCCATGAATCCTAGTACCTTCTCTCCATTGCTTATTTTGAATTCATTCTCCCTATATCTATATCTTTATCTATATCTATATATTCTTTGTACATAGTTGATTACAAGTTGTCTCCCCTAATTAGATTGCAAGATTCTTAAGACCAGAAGCAACTTTTCACCATTCTTTGTATCCCCAGTTTAGCATTATATAGATATCATACATATAGGTACATAGTAGGTGCTTAATAAATGTTAGTTGACTGACTGAGTTAAAATTTTATTACATCAAGAAAACCTGCTCTGTATGATTTTTGTGAAGAAATTTTGACTGTTACCCTGAGGAAACTGAATTATTGTTGACCTGTGATTGCATTGTTTATGAATCAATGTTTATAGCTTATGTTTTTTTTTTAAACCCTTACCTTCCGTCTTGGAGTCAATACTGTGTATTGGCTCCAAGGCAGAAGAGTGGTAAGGGTAGGCAATGGGGGTCAAGTGACTTGCCCAGGGTCACACAACTGGGAAGTGTCTGAGGTCAGATTTGAACCTAGGACCTCCCGTCTCTATGTAGCTGATGTTTTGAGAAGACTCCAGCTATTAACTTTCTCAGAGTTCATACATTATTGAAATATTTCTTTCTTTCCATTATTAGTTAATGTTAATAAATATCAGCTTATATATTAAGATGCAAAGGTTGACTACTTTATGCATAGTTTACATGGAGGGATAATGCCTCAGTCTACTACTTGACTCATTACCATATTAATTCCCATCCAAAATTCAAAGGTAATTTAGAAGTATTTTTGAATATTTCCTTATTGATTATTGAAATTGAAACTCATTTTTTTTTAAACCCTTACCTTCCGTCTTGGAGTCAATACTGTGTATTGGCTCCAAGGCAGAAGATTGGTAAGGGTAGGCAATGGGGGTCAAGTGACTTGCCCAGGGTCACACACCTGAGAAGTGGCCGAGGCCAGATTTGAACCTAGGACCTCCCGTCTCTAGGCCTGACTCTCATTCCACTGAGCTACCCAGCTGCCCCCTTGAAACTCATTTTTAATTACTCAATTAGCTCTGAGTCACACAGCTCAGACCCAAATTTATTAAATGCCATTTAATTAAGAAACCTGAGAAACTATTTTTCCTATAAATAGTTGCCCATCTTTCTTTCCTTCTCTATAAAATTCCCTAATCTTCTTGGCTTACATAAACATCAAATTACTGTCTGCATATTTTATTAGCACTTTAACAAATAATAAAAAAGATATAAACAATTATTTACAATGTTTCAGCTGTGAAAAAGATCACATTCTGAGTTAGCACTAAGAATTACTGCTACTTTTGACTTGTCATCACTTTTAGCCCATTCAGCTCACAGGATAGATGCCAAAATCTTTGAAAGATTCTCTCTAGAAAGATTTTTTGAAAAATAAAGTTTACAAGAGTTCTCTCAGGGAAGGAGTTCTACCTTTTTTTTCTGTACCTTATTCAGTTTCTCTTCAGTCATAACAATCCTTATAGAATTTAATTTAAATATCCATGCCTCCTCACAAACTCTTTATAGAATAACAACTAATCTCTCAGTCACTATTTGGTTGATAATTAAATTTCAATCTGTTAGGAGATGATTATTAAAATACTCAATCTTCTCACAAGCTCCTCATAGATCAGAGTTAAAACTTACACATTCCCAAATGACTCCCATTAATGGAATGGCCATTAAAAACTATCAAGATTCCAATGGTTCTTAAAGACACAATAAGAGAAGGATCTGTGGGAATCACTATCAGATCTGGAATTATAGTAATAGCATGTAGTTGTATAAGCCTATGAAACCAGAGTTTGAGATCGCATAGAAAATTTATGGGTTTTTAACAACCAGGGTTGAAGTTTGGAGCAAATTAATTGGTGAAAATCCATATTTGTGGTGATTTGTGAACAAATGTGAGAATATGCTTCTTAATTACCTTTGAATTATAGCAGAGAATTATGAGAGCACATTGAGAGGATTAACATGAAAATGAATCAAGTATCAGTCTGATGAGAAGGGGTTTGTTGTATTTGTCCCAGAGCAAATAAGATAACACTGCCTTAAAACAGAATCTAGGGCCACTAACCCATACAAGAGAATCTCTGAATATTGACTTAGAAAATTCTTAGTTAATACACATTAATATTATCTATGTTTTATTGTAGTTTTTTATTTTGCTTCACACAATAAATACTTCACTTCACACATTCACAAATATAACAAAAGTTAGCCCTAAGTATATCCCCACTGGATCTTTCTCTGACAAGGATTTCATGGAAAATGGCCATTTCTCTCTGTTGACCCTCTGACAGCTTGAGATACACTGTTCCCAACCTGGTTAAAGCATCCAAGAATTAATTGTGCTTCCATTTGTTAGGCACTTAATCATGGTAATAGTGAGTAGTATTTAACTTTTTACTGCTGTGTATTTGTGTGTGTGTGTGTGTGTGTGTGTGTGTGTGTGTAATACTTAGCTAAACTTTATTTCTTAGCTGAACTCCTTTGGCCTTGTTTTCCTTCTGGGTATAGACTAGATGACACTCTAACCTCTTTCAGCACTAAATCTATCACCCTATGATTGTCACCACCATAAAATTTGGGATCAGGTTGCTTATTTCTCTGTATGTCATTGAGTACAATACTGAAAAAACACCAGGAACTTAATACATCTCTTCTTTTTTTTTTTAAACATTTATTAATATTCATTTTTAACATGGTTACATGATTCATGCTCCTACTTTCCCCTTCACTCCCCCACACTCCCCCGACCTATGGCCGATGCACATTTCCACTAGTTTTGTCATGTGTCCTTGATCAAGACCTATTTCCAAATTGTTGGTAGTTGCATTGGTGTGGTAGTTTCGAGTCCA
>NW_025375272.1:0-2023 GCF_016433145.1 Gracilinanus agilis
ATTCTTTCCTTCTCTATTTCTTCACTCCCTCCTTCCTTCCATCCTTCCATCCTTTCCTTCCTTCTATCCTTCCTTCCTTCCTTCCTTCTATCCTTTCTTCCTTCCTTCCTTCTATCCTTCCTTCCTTCCTTCCTTCTTTCCTTCCTTTGTTTCTTCCTTCCTTCCTTTCTTCCATCCCTTCTCTCCTTCCTTCCTCCCTCCTTTCCTTCCTTCCTTCATTCCTTTCTTCATTCATTCCTTCCTCCCTCCTTCCCACCTTCCCTTATGCCCTTTCAGGTATTCTTTCTTTATATAAAAATGTTATCTTCCATCTTAGAATTAATAACGTGGATTAGTTCCAACGAAAAAAGTGGGAAGGGCTAGGCAATGGGAGTCTAAGTGACTTGCACAGGGTCACATAGCTAGGAAGTGTCTGTGGTCAAATTTGAACCCAGGACCTCCTATCTCTAGACCTGGTTATTAATCCACTGAACCACCTCTCATTTACTCCTGTTTCAGGTGTTCTTTACCTAGCATCTGTTGACTTTGTTTTAGTTTATAAATGTGATAAACTGATGATTTCAATAAAATGCTTTCCCCTTGTGATCTTATATGTTTCATTTTATGCCTTTAAAATATGATTCCAGGAAAGTGTCCACAGACTACACCAGCCTGCCAAAGAGTCCCTGACACAAAGAGGATTAAGAACCACTGATTCATTCATTCATTTATTCATCCATCCATCAATGCTGTCATTCTTTATTTTAAAAAGCTCACAAAATAATTTCTATGTTTGACATTTTTTTCTGAATTTTCTCCCCAGTTTTCTTTGTCTTAAAAAAGAAATGCATCAAAACACACAAACTGGGAAGTGATCAATCCCAAGGCTCTTTGGTCTAAGAAGAAGGCGGCTTACTCAGCAAGCACAGTTTATGTAGGGATTCGGGTCTTTGGGGATGTCATTCATTGCTTCTTTTTAATGTCTCAAACTCTTAGTATGCTTTCGTGCTCCCTTGAAAGCTCAATTTAAATGCTAACTCCCCACATAAGGTTATTCTTAATTGCTCCCTCCTTCCCCATCCATTTGCTAGGCACAAGGATAAAAAGGTGGGAGTGAAGCAGCCCCTGTCCTCAAGGAGCTTATATTCTATACGCAGAAATATATAAATATATATATATATATATATATGTGTGTGTGTGTGTGTGTGTAAATAAATATATTTTTCATGTGCAAACTACATACAAAATGAGTTACCTGAGTACAATATTTTTTCAACTTACTTTGTATGTATTATGTCCTTATCTGTGTGCATGACACAGTCCATTCAATCCTTTGATCCATTCTTTTTAGGAAGGAAGACAAAGGGAGTTAGGAATTATGAGGTAAGGAATCCTCAGGGGAGGAAACTTCCTCTACTGTTAAAGGTTCATGTGATTCTGGGCAAATCTCTGGACCTCTCAGCATCTTAGTTTCCCATTTGTGAGATGGAGATAATAAAACTCACACACCCTGCTTCAGGGTCATCAGAAGGAAAAACATTTTTAAACCTTAATGTACAATCCAAATGGGAATGGTAATTAATAAGCAAGAGACCAGACAACAGAAATGCAAAGCAACAGACTTTAACAATGTTGGGTATTTCCAGAAAACTCCATTTCCTCCTGGCAGTGCAAATGCTTGCCAGAAGTCTAATTGCCTAGTAAAAACTTAATTGTCTTCACACTATAAATAATCAATATCAGTCAGGGCGGTAAATGACTCCTGGCGATGAGCAGGCAAGATCCCTTATATCCTATCAGTTTGTATTAACTCATGGTGTGAATTAGAATAGACAGCATGGTATAGGAAAGAGAATTGTGTCTTGAATTCTGGGAGACATGGGTTCAAGTCCTTCCTCTGATATATCCAGAGCTCTGTGACTCTGGGTAAATCACTACACAATGTAGTGAGAAAAAAAGAAAAAGAAATAGAAAAAGGAGGAAAGAAAGAAAGAAAGAAAGAAAGAAAGAAAGAAAGAAAGAAAGAAAGAAAGAAAGAAAGAGA
>NW_025375273.1:0-8188 GCF_016433145.1 Gracilinanus agilis
AAATATATATCTACTAACATATATTTACATATAATATATAATACATCATTATATAAATATAATTAATAGTATAGTAAATATATATTTACTAAGGTCTTTCTGGTTATTGTTGAATCATTTCAGTTGTGACTCTTCATGACCTCATTTGTGATTTACTTGGCAAAGATCCTAGAGGGGTTTGTCATTTCATTCCCCAGTTGATTTGATGGATGAGGAAACCAAGGCATAAAGGGTCAAGTGACCTGCCTGTAGTCACACAGCTAGTATGTGGATCCAGGCATTCTAGCCACTCTATCACCTAATTGCCTCCCAATGACTGTTTTATTCCTTTCACATGACCTTCAACTGATTTTTCCCCCTATAAATTGACTTCAGGGGGAAAGTGTTCCCTGTCTCTTGTCTTAAGGTCTTATCTTTCTTTTGTAAGCTGTGGGTGCCCATGTAAGATATTAATGTATGCATGAATTATCTAAATGTGGTTTGAAGGAAGCATGGAATATTGGCTATTCCTGGAATCTGGCTCATTCCTCTCCTAGGGAGTGCCTTTTCCCTCACCTGGTCTCTTGCCATCCCTCCCTCACCCTTCCTGAAACTATTCCTATGCCCCTAAATGGTGTTCTTTACTTTCCCACTATTTAGTCCAATGAAGGCAAACCTATGGCACAAGTGCAAAAGATGGCACACAGAGCACTTTCTGTGGTCATGCCACTCTCCGCCCAGTCTGTTACTAGAAAGGCAGAGGGTTCTCCTCCTCCTCTCCACCAGGGCTGAGGACATTTTTTTCATCCTCCATCCCTCTGCCCGGCAGCTGATTGGAGCCCACAGTGGGTAAGATGAGGGCTCACAGATGGCAGAGCTGGAGGGGAGCAGAGCACTCAGGCCACTCCCCTTTCCCTCTCTATACTCACTGTTATAATGAATCAAATGTTATAATGAAACAAATGAAGACATTCCTTATTTCACCCACTTCTCTGCCCAGCAGCCCAATGGGAGCACTTTCTCCCTCTCCTGAATAAGATAGTGGTGGTAGTGGGGCATACCCAGCATGTAGGGGGAGGGGCATGGCACTTGGTTTGGGGGGGTTGTGGGGGCGGGGCCCAATCCTCCATCTCTAAAAGGTTCCCCATCACAGATTTAGTAGATTTAATCATCAATGGAGGAAGATAAGCAGTAAGGTGGTGGAGCACAGAGTCTTCATTAGATCTGAAGATGGGAGATCTCAGTTTTGATTCCAGCTATAACACTTACTAGCCAGGGAGCCCATGATCAAGTTACTTAAATTCTCTGAAGTCAAGGCTTTCCTGATCTATGAAAAAAAGATAAGATTTTTACTACCTACTTCTCAGGTGAAAAATGTTTACTAGCCTTAATGATGACATATAGGTGTATATGTGAGTGTGTGTGTATAGATATATAGATATGTAGGAATACAGTTATATATATGTATGTACTATAGATACATAGTTAGCTATATTAGTAGATAGAATGCCTGGAATCAGGAAGAGTTGAATTCAAATCCAGCCTGAGAAACGTACTGTATATCCATAGCAAGTCACTTGATCCTGTTTGCCTTAGTTTCCTCATCTGTAAAATGAGCTGGAGAAGGAAATGGAAAACCACTTTAATGTCTTTGCCCAGAAAACCCCCAAAGGGATCCCAGAGATTCAGACACAATTGAAAATGACTGAACAACACCAATAGCAACATATACATTCCTTAATATAATACATAACAAATATTATTATATACATAACGATATGTAAGATTGTTATAATATAATCAGTATAACAACATAACAATAATATAATGTATAATAATGTAATGTGATTATATTATAACAATAATATAATATAGAATTATATCTATATTCCTTCATTTTATTTATTTAAGAACTCTTACCTTCCATCTTAGAATCAATACTGTGTATTGGTTCTAAGGCAGAAGAGCAATACGTGCTAGGCAACAGGGGTTAAGTGATTTGCCAAGGGTTGCCCAGCTAGGAAGTATCTGAGACCAGATTTGAACCCAGGACCTGACTCTCAAACCACTGTATCACTCAGCTGCCCCCTTATATATTCCTTTAAACTATAAGAGTGGAAAAATAAATACCTCTAGTACTATTACCATATTAGGTAGCTTCTGGATTCATTCCATTGTTGTCTTTTACTTTACACAGAGAAGGATCTAGGACTGAAAAAATGGCAACAATGGGGAATGGGCTGAAGAGGTCCACAATCTGGTGGAAGCATGTGGTGGCCTTTTTATCCTTGCCACCCAATTCAGAATTTTGAAGAATAAATTTTAATTAGTAGAGAATAAATGGAGGCAACAGATGGGATGAAGAGGTCCTAAAAGAACAAAAGGGAATAAGGCCACTAATTCAACAAACAGATCCTTATGAAGGAGTTGGGGAAACACATAGACAATAATTAAATGGGATGAGAAATCCTGGAAAGAGTTGTAGTTTTTGTGGGTGGAGGGAATTACACATTTTAGTGAAATTACAAATCTTTTATAGTATCAAAGTAAAGTAGGGAGATGGTAGGGAATGGATAATAAAAGAATAAAAAGACTTGGGGCAGGCCAAAGATGATGGTGTGCTATAATAACCCAGCTGAACTCTCCCAAAATTCCTCTCTAAACAACTTTGAAATAACTCCTCAAATCAAATTTTGGAGAGACAGAGCCAAAAAAAACTGAGAATGAGACATTTCTTCTAGCCTAACACAATTTATATTGACATCAGGAGAGGTCTGTGACATGAGAGTGGAGTCCTGTCTTGGAGGTGGCCATGATGACAGTGATAATGGCAGTAGCAGTAGCAGCAATTTTGGGAACTCTCATCCCAAAGACAGTAAGGGGGTTGGACAACTGGTCAGAAAGAGATTACGGATAACCCTTTGCTAGCACTGGGTACAGCTGGAGCTAAATGGAAACTCTATTGTCCATAAGCAGTTCTGGGCTACAATTCCAGAACAGGGAGGAGCCATTGTGGTCTGCCACTAGAAAGCAGGGTCCTGATGGAAGTTTCAAGGTTAAGATGAGAATTAAACATTTGGGGCTGCAGGGATACAAGGGCCCTCTCTGAGTAAAGAGCAGAACACAATCCGAAGGAACAGTGAATTCACCTCCCCATTGTTCACTCTATCTTGGAAGTACTAAAAATTTGTACTAACAAGTTCTCAGCTAGTTCCTGAAAATAGAAGCACATAAAAAAAAAAAGACTGAAGCTTGGGATATTGCCTCTCCATTCTGAAATGAGCAGAATCCAACTTTAATATAATGTTCAAAGTCAGAAAGTAGACTGGAAAAATGAGCAAACAACAAATAACTTGACTATAAAAAGCTACAAAGGTGGTATAAGGGTTAAATTGGGGTTTTGACTAAGTAAAAGAGTTAAAATTCAATGTTGTGGTCACCAAATTAAAAATATTATCCCTAAGCCAGAAAAAACTGTTAGCAGGTTTTATTTATAACAAGGAAAAGAAAGAGTTGAAGTACAAAATGTAGGAGGGAAAGAGGTAAAAAGTTTCCTAGACTACCCCAAGTGATGAAATTCAGCTTTCTCCCTGACAAAGTTCCAATATCCATGTGGAAGTCCAAGTCACTCACCAGCAAGGAGATGCAGGATTCAAGGAAAAGAGTCTCTCCACAGAATTCATGCTGAAGGGAGGGTCCCATTGAAGCACCAATGAATAGAGAGGGTCTCCTCCAAGAGCCACCAAGGCAGGAATCTCTCCAAGCCAGAAGTCCTGAGGAGAAGTCCAAAGGAGAAGTCATAAGGACAAGAAGTTCTGAACTTTTTATTGTCCTTTTCCCATATCACTTCCTGTCACTTCCCCTTTTCACAGGGGCCAATTACAGCTTCCAAATTGCCTAGCACTGCCCAGGGGCAGTGTCTGTGGGATCCACCTCTCATCTTCTGAGGGTGTAAACTCTTATCAAAGGATTCACAAGTTTCTGACTGGTTGAGTTAAAAGGGAGGAGCTCTCTAAGTAAGTGACTTTTGAATTTTTCTTACTTGATAGCTAACAAAGTGTTAAGTAGGGGTTTCTTGATTGATTAACCCAAAATAGACAAAGAGAATAAAGAATTCCCTTTCACAGTGGCATAAACTTGGAAGAATGAAAATTGCTATAACCAAAGCCACAAAGAAAAATTCTGATTGGACCCAAACCTACCAAGAAGAGTTAAAAAGGAAGCATTAAAAAGAAAAGAGTAATAGAGGAAAAATGGGGAATAATGAGAAAGATGCCAGTAAATTATGAAAAGAAATTTGAGAGGAGCAGTTAGGTGGCTTAGTGGAATCAGGCCTGGACACAAGAGGTCTTAGGTTCAAATTTAGCCTCATACAATTCCTATTTGCATCACTCTGGGCAAATCATTTAACTCCAATTGTCTAGCCTTTACTGCCCTCTGTCTTGGAACTGATACTTAGTATTGATTCTAAGACAGAAGGTAATGGTGAGAGACAAAGAGGAACAGAGAAAGATAGACAGAGACAGAGAGCCAGTGAGAAAATTAACAACTTGGTAAAAAAAAAGGCACAAAAATTCACTGAAGAAAGTAGCTTCCTAAAAAACAGAATTGACCAAATAGGAAAAAAGTTACAAAAGCTCCCTGAAGAAAGTAATTCCTTGTCAAGGGAATTAATGGGAAAAAAATTTCTCTTTTGGCATAGCAGTACTAGATTTCAAACTGTACTATCAAGCAGTAATAATCAAAACAGTCTGGTACTGGCTAAGAAATAAAATAGTAGATCAGTGGAATAGATTAGATACACAATATAGGAGGATAAATGACCTTGCCAACCTAGTGTTTTATAAACCTAAAAATTAGAGCTTTTTGGATAAGAACTCATTATTTAACAAAAACTGCTAGGAAAATTGGAAAACAGTATGGCAGGAACTAGATATAGACCAATATCTCACACTCTATACCAATACAAGGTCAAAATGAGTACATGATTTAAATATAAAGAGTGATACTACAAGTAAATTAGTAGAACATAGAATAGTTTACCAGGCAGTTCTATGGAGAAAGGAAGAATTTATGACCAAACAAGAGATAGAGAGCATTATAAGATGTAAAATGAATAATTTTGATTATATTAAATAAATTTAAAAATTTTATACAAACAAAACCACTGTTACCAAGGATAGAGGGAAAACAATAAACTGGGAAAGAATAATTTATAACAAATTTCTCTAATAAAGGTTTCATTTCTCAAATATATAGAGCACTAAGTCAAATTTATAAGAATATAAATCATTCCCCATTTCACAAATTGTCAGAGGATATGAGCAAGAAGTTTTCAGATGAAGAAACCAAAGTTATCAATAATCATATGAAAAATATTCTAAATCACTTTTGATTAGAGAAATGCAAATTAAAACAACTCTGAAGTACCACCTTACACCTACTGGATTGCTCAATATGACAGTAATGGAAAGTGATGAATGTTGGAGGGGATGTGGCTAAGTTGGGATATTAATGCATTATTGGTAGAGTTGTGAACAGATCTAATTATTCTGGAGTGTAATTTTGAACTATGTCCAAAGGGCTATAATGCAATGCATACCCTTTGATTCTGTAGTACCAAAGGGATAAAAAAAGGGAAAAGAATCTACTTGTTAAAAAATATTTATAGGGGCTCTTTTTTGTGGTGACAAAGAATTGGAAACTGAGAAGTCCATCAATAGGGGAATAATTGAACATATTATGGTATATGTTGGTTGTGGAATACTATTGCGCTATAAGGAATGATAAGCAGGATGATTTTAGAAAAATCTGGAAAGCTCTACGGAAATTGATGTGGAGTAAAATAAGCAGAACCAGGAGAACATTGTACACAGTAACAGCAATATTGTGAAATGATCAGCTGTGAAAACTTGGCTACTCTCAGCAATATAATGAACTGGGACAATTCTGAAGGATTTATGATGGGGAATGCTAGAGAAAGAGAACACAAGAGTCAGAGGGATGCAGATTAAAGCATATTATCTTTCACAGTTTATTTATGGTTGTGTTTTGGAGTTTTGGTTTTGTATGAGTGTGCTCTTACAATAATGATAGAGTCTTGACATCATATTTCATGGAATTATCAAGGAAAACTGCTTCAACATTTTAGATCTATATAATAAAATAACTATGCATTCAAAGAATCCACCAATCACCTCCTGAAAGAGATCCCCAAATGAAAACTCCCAGGAATATTATCACCAAATTCCAGAGCTCTCAGGACAAGAAGAAAATGTTGCAAGCAGATAGTGTTACAGGCAGTATGATGCCTTTGTACTTGGGCCTGATAAAGAGATGGCCCAAGATCCTTAAATGGTATAGGATCCAACTGAGTAAGGATGGAGAACCTAGATGAACACCAAGGACTGATAATGAACACCAGGCCCACCAATATTTACTATTCAGCTGAGCAGAAATCCCACCTACAGTGTCCAAGCCTAAGTAGCTAAGTGAGAATCTGTGAGCTAACTCACACAGCTTCTCTGTCAACTTGGCTTGGGGTTGTATTAATGGGTAGATGTTTATAGTGAGAATAATTATTAATGATGTTGGAATAACGCTATTAACTGCGGCTTAACTGGAGTATTCCCCTTCCCCTTGGATGCAGAACTATCAAACAGGTCCTTAGAATAATAATAGCCTTCACCTGAGTAAGTTCAAGGATTTAATTATAATAACTCAAGGGATAGGATCAAGAATGAGGAAGATGGTGTTGGGGATGGCTATACTAGGTTATAGGTGCTAATATTGGATAATCAGTTGTTAATCAAGTTGGCAGTTGACTAGAACGATTCCTTCTCCCTCTTGGCCCTGGTCAGGTCTAGCCGTGGCCTTGACCAGGTGGAGTGAGGTTTGATGAAGTCTTTCTTGATAATTAGATGTTTGATGTATATCTCTCAGCTATATTCAGCAAATCGATGACTTGATAATCAGGGCAATAGGATACAGATACTAGAGCAGGTCTATGGACCTAACCACCCACCATCCAGGTCCCTGTTCTCAAGAATGAGAACCCTGAAAGCATCTGCTCGTGGGCTTTTATGGTGGTGGCAGCAACTGTCTTTTGCCTGTTGGCTCATGGCATCTGGGTAAATTCCAAATTCCAAATCCAAATTGTCACTCATGTTGATCTCCATCCTCTTCTCAGAGGTTGCTATTATAATAGAAAGAAACAATTCAAATATTGTAGAGGGACAGTTAGGATTATAAGAGATTTAGTAACTTCCACATTAAAGGAGAAGAAGGATTTAGAATATAATACTTTGAGAGGCAAATTATCTAGGGTTATATCTAAGAATAACCTACTCAGAAAAATTGAGTATAATCCTTCAGGGGAAAAATGTATATCCATATCCATCCAGGAAAAAAGAAATAGAGGACTTTTAACCATTACTGAAGAAAAGACCAGAACTGAATAGAAAATTTGACATTCAAACAAAAGACTCAAGAGAAGGATTAAAAAAACCTTGAAAGAACAATTATGAGATTCAATTAGCTCAAACTATTTACATTCTTATATAGGAAGATAATACATGTAACTCCTAAAAACTTTATCATTATTAGGGCAGTTAGAAGGAGTCTACATTGACAGAGAGCATGGGTAAGAGTCAATTATATTGGGATGATCTAAAAAATTTGAAGGGTTGAGAAAGGAGGATACACTGGGAAAAGAGGTAAGGAAGAGGTGGAATGGAGAAATTTTTCTCAAACAGATGTACAAGGAAGAGATTTTATGGTGGAGGAAAAATTGGGGAGACAATTTGTGAACTTCACTCTCATTGGAATTGGTTCTGTAAGATTAAAAATTAATATCCAGTAACCCCAAGTATTATAAGATTTATTAATAATCAGTTGAAGTAGTGGAAAGTAATAGCCCGAGTAAAGAGCAGTTTCCTTGACCATGAAAAAGGCAAAAGAGAGAAGAGAGAGGGCAGAGTTACATAAAATTTTATCTACAAAACATAAGGATGTAACATGGGGATGAAAGAGGAATGCTGGGAAATGAAGTCCAGGGTCCAAAATTCTAATTACACAATCTCCTCTGTGATCCTTTGGGAGACTAGTCTCCCCAATGGATCATTTAAACATAATCAACTTATAGCTCTAAAGATTTTTAACTAACTAACTAACTAACTAACTAAATATATATATATATATACATATATAT
>NW_025375274.1:0-6391 GCF_016433145.1 Gracilinanus agilis
GAGAGAGAGAGAGAGAGAGAGAGAGAGAGGAGAGAGAGTGAGAGAGAGAAAGCTCTATAGGGAAAGTGTGGTAGAATGTACAGCAAAATATTTATATATACATATATATTTTCATTTACTGTATGAGTGTGATAATAGTTTTGTCTTTCTCCACATTTATTAGTCCCCTGATTTGTACCCCAGGAGTTTCAGGACCCCATGTAGACTTGATAGTTCCCCTCAGAATGGTACTGCCCATCCCTGTCTATTTCTATATTTCAAAACCTTTGGTGGCTTATCTACTCCAGAGGCAGGTTTCTGTCTGGGAACAAATCAAGGAAGGGACAGGATACAACTAGGAACAGGTGGTCCCCCATTCAAGAACTCAGTAACTTTGTTAAAAGACACTGTTTTCTTGCAAATGTATTTCCTTGCCTATCTATGGGTACAGTCTGGAAAATCAAAAGTTTGATAAAATGAAGCTAGAAGGGAGGTGTGGGAAAGAAACTTTTGTTGGGAGGATGAATCATGCACCGAATGACTTTAATATCATGGGAAACTTGTGTCAGGTATATTATTAAAAGTTGGCTTTACTCATAGATATTGGCATTCCCTCTGCATTCAAAGCCAGGGGTGTCCAATAGAGCTGTCTTTTACTTCAGACCTTGGTTCCAGAGTATTATTAGTGAGAGGGTCCATTGTTTGATGCCTCCATTCCTCAGTTGGGGGCTTGTCTGGGATTTTGAAACAGTAACACCCATCAGCCAAAGTTTTACAGCTGCTGGTCAGAAAGGGTAGGTTGGAGGCTCTTTGCTCACTTTCAAACCTGAAGAGAGTTTTGGAGGCTGAAGTAAAATCAGTGAAAGATTCAGAAATCCAAATTGGGCTAAAAGGAATTTGTAAGTATAAACAAAAAATAAAAGGAGATTGAAGTCCTGTATTTTTGAAAGCTTCTCTGAATGTGCAGTGGGTGTGATGCAGCCTCAGGCTCCAGAGTAAGTGGGGAGCCCCAGATGATGTGTTTTCAGTACCCTGTGGGGAGGGGGGGGAAGCAAGTATGTGTACAAGAGATCCAGAGACAGGAAGAAGCAGGATAAACTCTTTTTGATCAAATAGCCTTAGGATATCTGGGGTCTGTTGAAAATGAGGTGGCATTCAGACTCTAGCTAGAGGGTGATCTCCCTAAACATGGAGGTTTAGGGAACACATTTCTAGCATTCCTGACCTGCAGGACAGCCCAGACAGAATGGCTGGGACCTGCACTAGAGCATTCAGGTTGAAAAGCCTGGAATAAGGTTCAGGATGTGAATTAGGCTGGAGCACTGACAAGGAGTAGAGTTTTTCAGAGTGCTAGAAGTTCTGACCCATGAGATACACAAAGATTGATAGGGAAGATGGATCAGAAACATTCAAGGAAGAAATGCAATGAAAAAGGTAAAAGAGTAGTTTAGATCCCCAGAGAGAGCCCTTTAGGAGTCGGATTACAAGGCTGGGAGAATTCACCAAAATTTAGAAATTTTGATAAGAGAATTTTTATAAAACACTGTTGCTCAAAGTAGAATATGATGCTCCTAGATAAGAATGATGATGAAATGTTTTGACCCAGATTTGGGTCCTCAGAGGACAGAGTATGTAAATTACTGAACCTTTGTGTGAATACAAAACTGCCTAGAGAAACAGAATATGTGTATGCTACCCTTTGGCTGCCAGAGGTAGAAAAGTTTGTTTTAAAAAACAAACAAGAAGAGAAGGAAGATTCAAGATTGTGTAAAGAGGATGAGAATGTATGGGGCCCACTTGAAATCCTTCCTTCTCCATAAATGCTTCCCCCTCCTCCTATTCCTCAGGCATTACCAGCTCCTATTATTCCTTAGGCAGAAGCATCCCCACCTAAGGAGAACTTAGTCTCCTCACTTGCTCCTTATGGACCTCTGAGTCAGGAGTTTAAACAGTTAGTAGAGGATCAGAGAAAAGAACCCCTGAAGGAGGTAGTGAAGCAATACCCATTGAGGGAAGTCCCACTAGGACAGGGAATTGGATATGTTAATGCTCCCCTGAGTAGTTCTAAGGTGAGAAATTTTAAGAAGGAGATGAAAAACCTGCTGGAAGACCCAATTGGGCTGGCAGAGTAATTTAAACAGTGTCTGGGTCCAAGTATGTATATGATGCCAATTTTGGAGCACCTCTTATTAGAGGAAGAGCAGTGCCAGAATCAGAATCTGAATGAGGTGTCTGAAGCCAAACAGGATTAAAATGATATCCCCACTGATTTTTTGATGAGCAGATATTCTGGCTTAAATGTGACTGCTAATTTCTGGCCAGATATTAGTGGAAAGCTCCAGAAAGTGGAAGATCATGTGAATGAGCCATTAGATGAATTTTTACAGTGTAAGGATAGGATTTGGCAAGGGAGATGGGACCAAAGGAACCAAATAAAGCAGTTGCTGACAGTTGAGAAACAGAGGGGATTCTGAGAATTTCTTGGAGGAAGAAGAAAAGGAGCTTCTGGCAGAGGACTAGGAGGAGAGAGGAGGAGAACATCCCAGCTCCGATCCAGTCCTGAGGGCTTCCTGAAGATCTTCTAGTGGAAATTGAAACCCTGATTCCCTAATCAAAGCCATTCCATCCCATCTCACCCATCAAGACTTCAATCATGGAGTCAGCAAAGTTTTTGGATTCCATTTTGGGAGCAATCTCTTAGTCTCCTTCACCCATTACCCAACCTTGCTGAGAGACCCCTTTCAGTCAAAAATTACAATTATAGAAAAGGATAGAAAACAGAAGGAGAAGGGGCAAGGGAAGAAGCTTAGGAGTGGGACCCCAAAAGGTTCCTACCCAAGTGACAGACCCCATAGAAATAGAGAAGAGGGCACCCCCAAATCCCTCTGCCCTTCACCCCTTTCCTCAGTCTCTGAATTGAGAATAATAAAAGCCATTCATTAGTCAGATAGCATTCCAGAGTGCCTGAGAAACAACAAGGGAGGGGAATCACAGCTTGGTCTGGCTGCCTCCATCTTGAAGACAGACCACCTGCTGTGAAATTAACTGATGGGGGAGGTTTGTGTGAACCCCATCCTTATTCGGAATCTGATTCAGGTACCACATACATCATCTTATGGGGAAGCCTCACCCCCAACTCCTATGGGGTGGCATGACCATCTAGGTCACCCAGTTTTGGGGTGACACTCCCTTAATGCCTCCCAGGGGAGAGCTGGAAGAGAGACTCACCATAAAGACTTTCTCTATCTCCCTTTCTATCAAACATTGGTAACTGGCCCCTTTATTGTTACAACAGCAAGGCCAAAAGATATTTGTGAAAGAGAAAATTCAGAAGGACAGATTAGGAATGGAAAGTTTCTCAGAAAGGAAGGATAAAATAATCACTTTGGAAGGCCTACAGAGGCCATATGTGTCCCTTTTATGTGCTATAGTGTGGAGAAGCAGGTCAATTGGGAAAGGATTGTCCTAAACCCAGAGAGAGCAGAAGATTCTCTCTCTCACAGAAACTGAAGACTGAAGGAGTCAGAGATTCTTGATGACTCCCACCTGGAGACCTTGATAACATTGAAAGTGGAGGATCAGGAAGCATAGAACACTTTCCTGATAGATATGGATACCCCTAGGTCCTCCCTTATTGTTCTGGCCCCAGGGGCTAAGTTTTGTAAAGTGAAATTTATTGTGTCTAGAGTAAGAGGAGAAAATTTTCCTGTTCCCATTACCTAATCAATAGTAGTAGAAAAGAAATATGAGCAATAGAAAATATCGGGGCAATTATAATTTGCAGAGAACGAATCTCTGGACCCCATAAGGTGGGACTCAAAGGGAGAAGGGAAATACTCAGAGCTGAAGAGGGCGTCATAGTTAATAAACTTGCTGAGGCCAGAACAGCCAGAAGGAATCATCCAAGCCACTGCTAGAACAAAGATCAAAGTTTTAATTAAACACTTTGGGCCAAGATATGGAATTATTAAGAATATTGATTCTAATAATGGGACTCATTTTATGTCCAAGGTGTTGTTTAATGCAAGAGCTTTAGAAATTGATTGAGATTTTCATCATGGTACTCTTCTTCCTTAGGGAAGGTAGAAAGAATGAATCAAGAGCTTAAGAAAGCAGCTTACCAAAAGGATAGTGGAAACTCAGTGTCCATGAATGTCTTCCTTTGGCCTTACTGAAAATAAGGACAAAACCCTGAGAGATATCAGGCTGTCCTCCGATGCTGCTAAAACCTTGAGACACAACTATTGAACAAGGCTGTAGAACCTCCCATTCCCCAAAACACTGCTGAAACATGTTTCAAAGTTTATTTAACTATTTGTCATCTGTTTTTGTGACTCCTGTGCTGTTGTGTGTACATACAAGGGGATTTGGGAAGAAATCTCTATGTGACTGATGAGGTACTCTGTCTCTATCTCTCTTCTCCATCATTCTGGAATATGAAGGAGTTGAAAGACAAGAGAATGAGGTAAGAGATTCAAAAAAGGAGAAAATTTGGTGTGAAATTTGAGTTTCTTGAACTCTAAGTTAATTTAACTGAGTGAAAAGGGATTTTGCCCTCTACTTTAGAGAAGACAGAGACAGGTAAAATATAAGTTCAATATCTGCTGGCCACCAAGAGGGAAGGTGGAAGAAAGAAAGAAAGAGATTTTATCTCAATTGAATTTTCTTAATGTTGTTAATTTCAGAGTTGGAATATGTGTATATGTGGTTTCAAAGAATCACAAGTGATTCTGAAATGTGCTTGTGGAACTGAGTTAAATGATCATAACGATGATTCAGTTTTGAAAATTATCTATCAGAGTTTTACTAAGATTACAGAAAGGTTTTATTTTGTACCATTTAGTATTGAGAAAATTGTCTGTTCTCACTTAGATTTAAAGCAAACACAATGGTTAAAATGTTTTGAATTTTTTAACATATCAAGAATGGTTGTTATTTGAGTATATTAAAATTGTGAATATAATGTTTTTCTTAATCAATGTAATGAGTAGCCAGCCTGATTAGCAGAAAGATTTTTTGCTTTAAGAAACAAATGAGAAGCAAACTCATAATAATTGCTGGCTATTTAATAAGTGTATAAGAATTTAATACCAGCTTTTTAGAAGAAAAGGTAATAAGGCACTGAGATTTTGTGCTCACAAGTGAAAATGTTATTTTGGTATATGTGCTGCCAAAGCAAGCACCAAGTGAAAATGTACTGAATATTGTGAGTGAAAAATCCCCTACTCCCTAATATGAGAATTAGATTTTAATGTTAGCAGTAATATTGAATTAATTATAATTGTAATTCCAAGTCAGGTAACTAATGTTAGTATAACTGATGATTTTAATAGGTCTTTTTGTATATTTTTAGTATAATTATTTTAGTATAATTGTTACTATACTTATTTTAGTATAATTATTTAGTATGATTTTTAGTTTATTTTTTAGTATAATTATTAAGGTTAAATTAAGTAATTAATGTATATTTAATCATTGTTAGCATAGACCATTAGTGTCAGCTTCACCCCCTCAAATTTGCCATATTGTGCACCATCAGCAATAATTATGGTCTTGAACTTGTGATCCCCAATCCCACTCACTATTGTCATTTGCATCACTAGTCCAGGCTCTCTTACTCCCCCCTTGTCTATCAAGTGACTTTCAAGTCATCATCAAGTGACTTCTTCTACCAGTCGAAAGTATGTCCTGCTCTATTTTTAATATGGTCTTAGATTATTTTTACTTGGTATATAAAGTCTGATATTCTTGGGGTATATACAAAGTTCCCTCATAGTGCTCTTGGTCTTTGGTCTTGACCAGAAGTCTGGTTTTATTGTGAGAATGGCCCTCTTGCATTAAACCTATTTCTTTATGGCTTGGAGACTTTGTTTAACTTATTTGCATTCCTGTGGTTAGAAATTACACAACATTTAGGAAGAAGTTTTAAATCTATCAGATGTGAAATGGAATATATCAGGAGTTTGGAATATTGCTAAAAGATCTATGAAATATGACTAATTGTAATATATGGATTGCTACTAATATATGTACCTTGGGTAAGAATAATTTTGTTTTGATGTAAACGTGTTTAAATGCAATCTGTTTAAATGTGATTTTGTTTAATCACAAATAATTTATGAATTATACTGTGGACTAAATTAATGTCTGAAATGAATTGGATAAGACAGTGGTCAGAGATATAGTATGAAATGACGAAATCTTTAAGAAGAATGTGTAATCTGGGCTCTTTTGAGCTACTAATTAGCATGTAAAAAGAATACTTGGTAGAGTGAAGTTTATTTGACCAAGGATGAGAAAAACAAGTAGAAGTAGGTGAAGAGGAATGTAGGATTAGCCTGATGATTGATCCACCATTCAAAAGAAGAACTACAAGGCTCTCAGTGTATTTACTTCATATATATATATATAT
>NW_025375275.1:0-2514 GCF_016433145.1 Gracilinanus agilis
AGGGGAGGAGAGAGAGAGACAAACAGAGAGAGAGGCAGAGAGAGACAGAGAAGGGGAGGAGAGACAGAGAAACAGAGACACCGAGAGAGAGGCATAGCTATTAGATATAGGAAGATAATGATTCCTCTGTGCTCTGCCCTCATCAGATCTCACCTGGGTAGATTTGCTCAGTCCTGGCTATGACAATTTAAGAAGGACTTATGTCTGGAGAAGAGCAAACAAGATGGTGAAAAGGGCCTTCAGGCCACGTCACATGAGGACTGACTGAAGGAACTTAAAATGTTTAGTCTAGAAATGAGAAGACTCAGGGAAGAACTACAAGGAAGTATTTGATGGATTGTCATGTTGAGGAAGTGCTGCTAGGAATAGAGTTCCATGACTGGAGTTGGGAAAACTCATCTTCCTGAATTGAAATCTAGCCTCGGCCACTTACTAGCTATGTGACCCTGGACAAGTCACTTAATCCTGTTTGGCTCAGTTTCCTCATCTGTAAAATGAGCTAGAAAAGTACATAGCAGAACACTCTAGGATCTTTGCCAAAGAAAGCCTCAAAAGGAGTCACAAAGCATTGGACACTCCTGGAAAAAAACCCAAAAACAACTAAACAATAAAACTGAAATATGGAGTGACTTGTCCGGATTACCCAGCTAGTATATGTCTGTGGCTAGATTTGAATTCAGGTCTTCCTGGCTCTTAAGTGACATGCCCGGAGTTGGGGGATTTGAATCTCGGTATTGGGACTCCAGAACCAGTACACTTTTCACTGTATCTCATTGCCTTGCTATTACTGAGTGTTTTTGTCCTTCCACATCTAGAAACCAAGACCCAGGGCAGCGTGAACATCCAGGGAGGGGACAGGAAAGTCAGTTTGGATGCTGTATCTCTGACGGCCTTGGAACTAAATGGTACCCTTGAGCTTGTGGCCCACCTCCGACACACAGTTCCAATTCTCAGGCAGCTGGGCCTGCCCTTCACGACCCAGGTAATGAGAGGAAATGATTATTCTGGTCCCTGGGAAGGGACCACAACTAAACGGTCTACAGGGGTCAGTCACTTTGGCCTCCCAACCATATCAGCATTCTTTAGCCACTTTCTAGATGGATTATGGGTGACAAAACATTTTAACTCCAGGCTGGCTCCATCTCCAACTCCCTGAAGCATTTTTCTCAGACCAAATTAGTGTGTTTAAAAGAAATATGATTAGCCTCACTTGGTTTCTTAGCTAAATCTGCAGTGAAAAGTCATATCATGCATCCCAAAGTTTTGAAAAGTGATTTTAAAATTATCCACCATTTTATTTGTTTATCCACCATTAACAGTCATGCTGTTAATAAGAAAAAAGAAGAGTTGATTATGCTTGGGGTTCTTGGGTAACACTCTCAAAAAAAAAATCTGCTCGTACCCTGATTAAAGTGGTTTCCAGAAGGCTTATCTCCTCTTAAAGTTTTTTCTTAATGTAGCAGATTAGATACCCCCTTCCCCACCCCCAAGACACACACATGCATGCATGTATGCACACATACACGCATACATGATCAAAGGATTCACAAATAAGGGGAGAGGAAAAAAATTTCTGTTTAGCTTATTTTTTGCTGAGAATTGGCTGCATTGGGAGCCCATGGGGTACTGAAGGGCTCTGGGCTCTTGGGAGGTGGGGGAAAAGGGGGATGAATATCCCACAAGAATTTAAAAGGAGGGTAAAAGCTGGGTAGCTCAGTGGATTGAGAGTCAGGCCTAGAGACCGGAGGTCCTAGGTTCAAATCTGGCCTCAGACACTTCCCAGCTGTGTGACCCTGGGCAAGTCACTTGACCCCCATTGCCCACCCTTACCAATCTTCCACCTAGGAGCCAATACACAGAAGTTAAGGGTTTAAAAAAAAGAGTTTAAAAGGAAGACAAAAGAGAAACCCATTTGCGTGAGTATATATGTATATATGCATTTTATATATACGCACGCACACACATACACACACACACACACACACACACACACACACACACACACACAAAATCAACTCAGATCAGTAAGTCTGATTATTGTAGTATAAAAAGAGAAGAATGAATCAGGGATCATATCAGTGGGTTGGAGAAAGCTTTAATTTAATCAGTCCACCTGGGTAAGCATGCCCTTTCCATCTTACCCTACTGGCTGCATTTTGTAAATTCAATTCTGGTCCATGAGTATTTATTAAGGGGCAGCTAGATGGCTCAATGGAGAAAGATTCTAGATTCAAATCTGCCCTCAGACACTTCTTAGTGGTGGGACCCTGGGCAAGTCACTTAACCCCAATGGCCTATCCTTTACTGCTCTTTTGCCTTGGAACCAATACTTAGTATCGATTCTGTGACAGAAGGTAAGGGTTTTAAAAAAAAAACTGAATATTTATTCAGTATATTCTATGTGCTAGACACTGTGCTAAATTCTGGGGACTTAAAGTCAAAAACAGACCCTGTGCTCCAGGATCTTATATTTTTCTTATATCTTATATAGTATTCTATCTTATATATATATTA
>NW_025375276.1:0-4931 GCF_016433145.1 Gracilinanus agilis
ATTAAATATAAATAAAATAAAAATAAAATAATTTAAAAAGCCCAATATTAGGCAAAATGGTGAAATTTGTCCTTTATCTGTATGTCTTCAATTCCTTCTAGTACGAGACGCCCTTTTCATAGCCCAATGCCCTTATGATCTCTCTATTGAACCCCCTCCCTAAAGGCTTCATTGGCCCCTTATTCTTCATTAGAAACAAGTTTAAGTCAATGTTTTACCATTTCCTGAGGACATTTCTATTTTGTACTCTATGCATGGGAGCAAAAAAAGATTTTATCATGGTAATCGAATTAGAAACATCTAGAAGAAGGCAGAGAAAGTAATAAAAAGCAAAGAAGCACCTGGAATAGTAGAAAGGGCTCTGGATTAGAAACTGGAAGAAAGAACTACAGTTGTGGTTGTACCACTTACCTGGACAAGTGACTTCCAGGCTCTGAACTTCCCTTTGCTTATCTAAAAAATGACAGGGGGAAGGATTTCTGGGCAAGATCATTCAGTGAGGGCTTGTGCCTAAGCCTAGCTCTGCTCCAACACTTCAAAACAACAGCAAGCACACCTAATAAGCTACCAGGGCAAAAGGAAGGTGGGAGGAAGAGAGAAAGAAATTCTTACATGGGAATCTTATGGAAACCTGAGTAGGAAAACAAAAAGAATGAAAAAGAAAGAAAGATACCCCCAGCACAAAGTCAAAACGCTATTATATAAAAGAGAGTTGAAATCTAAAAAGGGGGACAAAAAAAAAGTCAGTGATAACAATCATTGAAATAATAAAACAATGGCAAGAAATTCCAAAGTGACTTAGGAACTTAGTACAATAATGAAAAGAAAATATAATGCAGTGAATAGATCTTAGAATTAGGAATATTTTAGTTCAAGACCAGATCCTGGCACAAATTATTTATATGATATTGGGTAAGGCATCTAACCTCTCTTTGCCAACAAAAGGTCCATCGCAGATCCCTGGCATTCAGTGGAGACCTTTTGATAAATGGGTATTTAAGTCATTACTAAATATTTTCTTTTCTAAAAATCTTTATCTTCTATTTCAGAACCAAGACTAAGCATTGATTCCAAGTCAGAAGAACTGTAAGGGCTAGGCAATTGGGGTTGTCACTTGCCCAGAGTCACACAGTTAGGAAGTATCTCAAGCCATATTTGAAACCCAGGACTTCATTCCTCCAGACCTGGCTCTCTATCCACTGAACCAGTCAGCTGCCCCCAAATAATTTCTAATTTCAATCATTTAACTAGTTCTGAATTAATCTAATAATATTCTTGTCTAAAATACATATCTTCATTTACTACAAAAACTCAGAAACATTATTAACATTTCTCTAAAGTCCAAATAAACTTTATAGGGGTTTTCTGACCACCTGAGGGTTTCTGTTGGGAGACCTCAACTCTTACTGCTTCTGGAAACAGAACTGGTTTTTGCAGGTTCCACGTGTCCTGAGTTATTTTTAGTTGCCCTGGGAGGCTTTACTATTTTGGCTTTGGCTTTGCTGGCAGTGCCCCCTCTCCTTTGGCCTGAGGGCTGGCTGACTTTTGTGCAATGCTGAGGTGGAAGAAATCGCTTATTGTATTCTCTCATAGGATTTCTTTACCATTTTTCAGTCTGCTACAACTTCAGTAATTGGTATTTGGAAGCTGGGCAGGCTGTTTCTATTCAGGTTTAGCCTTCTCCGTTGGCCAAAGTAAGCATAACCTGTTATTGGTCAAGGCCATATTGGTGCTTTCTAATCTCAGTTTCCTTTCCTAGACGTTCCTTAGCCATCTATTTAATAACCACTCTGAAGTTTCCCTGAAACTGAAATACATCTCACTGGACTAGAGTATGCAGACAATTTTTCTATCCTTTTTGGGAAATCAAGATAACATTTGCCCTTCTCCAATTTTGTATTACCTCTTATTCACAATCTGTCAAATACCACTGAAAGTGTCTCAATAGCATCTGCCAATTATCCAATGATCCAAAGAGTGTAAGAACAATCTGATCTCTCAGAGGGCCAAGCCTCCCTTGGGACTGGACACAGTCCATCCAAATGCATGAGTTCAGAGTTGAGAGGGGTCCCTTAGTGTAAGAAGAAGAGGAAGGGTTTCTTAGCACTGCTTGATTTAGCAGCTGTTATGCATTATTATGACACTTGATTTAGAACATCTGGCTTCTCTTTCCTGATACCTGAACACTGGGCATTGTTCATAAACATGATTGAAAAGTTTTTACTACTAGATCTTTTCTTTTTTCTTTTTTTTTTTTGTCTCCTATGAATTTCTGGGCACTTCAGTTGTTATTTCTACTCCTTCTGTATAGCAATTTTCTATGGCATCTACTTTTTTGGATATACATAGGCACTTTCTTGGTGGATATATACATGTGTCTATATGTACACATATAGACACACATATATGTGGGAAAATATGAAAGAGAAAGAAACTGCACAAATATATATGTAAGTTTCTTTCTCCCTCATATTTTTTTCATTTAACATTCTTCTGGTTAGATTTGCAAGACAATGGAAAACCCATTTTTATTAGCCTTTCTTAGGCACATTCCATCCTTTGCCTAAAGTCTGTCATCCTAATATTTTAACCTATGGTCTGGATATCCCAACCCCATTCTCTAACAGCATTTTCTTAATCAGCAGTTCATATCCCAAATCAATTTTCTTTCTTTGCACCTTTACAACTTTGCCTCCAATGGGCATCAGGGAAGAAAACAGCATCTGTGCCCCTATAGTCCTCAATTTTTTCCCCAAGTATTTAGAATCTTTGTGTGTGTGTGTGTATGTATATATACATATATATATATATGAATTTCTGGGCAATATATATGTATACACACACACATATATATGTATATATAAAATTTCCTTTGGGCAGTATCATTTGAGTACACATAAAACACTAGAAGTGGATAACAGTCATACCTTTTGATAATTCTTGGTAGGCTATCAGTTGTATCTTAGATATTCCCATGAAGACAACAGACTTCCCCGGTGTTATCAAGTCAGACAAATAGATGTCTCAGTACCATTAAGGAGGGAGTTGCCCATCACTAGGATTCTTCTCTTCTTCCTCTGACCCTTCCTGGATGACCTCACACTCAATAGTTCCTGAAGTTTTATTATATCATTCTTCAGAGGACAAGCAGCTATTTCAGACTCAGAAGTATCCAGCTCCCTCCTCTTCAGGAAGAGCTCCAAGTTTATTTTTAGCTTCAAATGGATTCTTTTCCTCCTCTTCCTCCATCTCTATACGACATTCTTCCACTCTCCAATCTCCTCAGAAGCATTGTTTCCCTCCTACCACTTCAGATGCTGTTCTTTTCCCTGTGAATACTTAATTGTATTTTTCAATCTGGAGTATGGATTGTCATTGCTTAAATCCCTAAACCTTCTTCTCTAGAGGGAGACTAGCCTAGAGTGGAATATAGATGGCAGTCATGTGTCTGTGGCAGAAATACAAACACCAAGTAATCAATGCTAGGGGATTTAAAATTTCTCCGCTCTCTATAGTAATTGAGATTCTGTCTTTAAAAAAATAAAAACTAATGACAAACTAATTATGGCTGTTTATTCCTTGCTTCCTAAATACTTTCTTAAAACTTGTATAGTTTTACATCCTTTTAATGCCTCATTAATTTGACACCTATATCTAACTTTCTTCTCTTTGTCTCAGCAACTTTAGAGTTATTCTCTATATCCTTTCCATTTTCAAATGTTGTTGTTGTTCAATCATGACCTACTCTTTGTAACCTCATAGATCATAGCATGTTAGGACCTTCTGGTCTTCACTTTCTTCCAACGTCTGCCCAAGTTCATACTCATTTTTTCTATGACGTTATCTATACATCTCATTCTCTGCTGTCCCCTTCTGCTTTTGTCTTTAATCTTTCTCAACATTAGGGTCTTTTTCAATGAGTCCTGCCCTCTCATTATGTGGCCAGAGTATTTAAGATTCACCATTAATATGTGACCTTCCAGTCAATAGTCTGAATTAATTTCTTTAACTAATGTGCATATTTTTACTAAGGGCTTTACTTGGCAACTTACATTGCCTTTTTGTTGAGCTTATCATTTATTTGCTCATTTTTAATTTACTTTGTCTTTCCAGTTGCCATCTCTTTTGCTTCTCCTTGTGTTTCTGTAAAGTCCTTCTTGATTTTCTTGGATCATCTTCAATATTGCTTCTTCATAACAAATAACTTCATAACAAATCCAAGCCTCTCCAAATCATTTTCATTATCTCCTGACAGCATGTCTCTCTCCTACAACTTTTCCCCATAAAGGCAAAAAAGAAGCACCAAACTTAATTTTTTTAAAGAAAGAATATAAAATTATATAATAAGATCTGAAGTCAGAAGAGACTGGTTCACAATGAATGAAGAAGAAATAAAACTATTATTAGAAACTACTATACCTTGTCAACAAAAAAGATTTGAATGATATTTAAATTTTCAAATTAATGATAAAAAATGAAGAAACAAAGCAACTCAAACTCAGAAAGAAAAATTAAGCAGACTCTATGTGATCTTCTAAAGAAGAAAATTCTTGATCTAAGCACATTGCCTTTAAGGGAGAAAAAATGTATATATATATATGTATATATATATATATACATATGTTCACATACTTTAAATGCTAAACAGAGAATTTATATGTGTATATAATTAAACATAATGATATAATAATATCTGAAATCCAGGGAAAGTAGTTCACAAGGAATGATGAGGAAGTATAAAAAAATTATTAGAAACTACTATACTTAATTATGCCAACAAAAATAAAGATTTGAATGATATGCATGGATGTCTATTGATATAAAAATTTTAAATTAATGATAAGAAATGGAGAAACTAAGAAACCCAAATTCAGGAAAAGAAATTATGTTCTCTCTCTCTCTCTCTCTCTCTCTCTCTCTCTCTCTCTCTC
>NW_025375277.1:0-6057 GCF_016433145.1 Gracilinanus agilis
ATGTAATATTATTGTATATATTTTATTATATATTTTATAAAATGTTATCTATATTATTACATATAATATATTGTTATCTATAATAGATTGTTAGGTATTATATATTTGTGTGTGTGCATATATCTAGCTGTTTGCTTGCTGTCTCCCCCATTAGATTGTAAGCTCCCTGAGGGCAGGGACCGTCTTTTGCTTCTTTTTGTATCCCCAACATTTAGCACAGTAACACAGTAGGCATTTAACAAATGCTTATTGGTTGATTAAAGTGGCAAAGTCAGGATTTGAACTCTAGCCCTCTAACTCTAAATCCAGCATTCTTTCCACTGTCCTGTCAGGATTGGATTTGGATTCAGCCTTTCCAACCTCAAACCCATGCCACCTCTCTAGTGGAGAGCAAATCCCTGGTAAGGCCTTTTGCACTCTGAAATTCTGTGAACTGTTCCTTGGATAGAGATTGTTTCTTGGGCAATTGTAGCTCCCAGAAGCATTCTACGTGATGCAAAGCTTGGGCACTGACCTGCAACTCCTACTTGATGGGTGGCATATCCTGGCAAGCGACTGGGCCCTTCCCCAAGCCACAGAGTCATCAAGGATGCATCAGATTCTGCATGGTGAAAACGGAGGCCCAGGGAGGCTGCTGGGCTTATGAACTGGCTTTGGGAGATGGGAACGTGCAGCCAGATAGCTATTCTGCCCTCTGCTCTCCATTGCTGGATTGAGGCTAAAATTGAAAAGGATGAAACAAAAGTATTACATTTTTTAAAATTAAATTTTATTTTCACATGACCTCTTATCTCCCAATGTCTCCTTCCCCCTGCTTGCTCTCCCAGAGGACATGTCTTTGTAAAGAATAAAGAGAAAATGAACCAGTCAGTATAACCAATGTATTAAAAAAAATTCTATACTATATATAGTGTTTCACATCCACAGACCCCCTACTTCTGGAAAGAAAGGAGGGCGGGACTTGCTTAGACTTGCTTACGGTTTTCCCTTGAGGCCAAGCTTGGCTACTTAATTTAACAGCATTCAGTTTTATGGTGGTGTTCTTTCAATTTAATAAAACTTTAAAAAAAATCTTTTGTTTTGAATGACCTGCATTTGCCAACATACCTCTCTACTCTCACCCTCCCAGAGGGCCATCTCTAAATACAAAGAAGAAAAGGGGGCTGCTTCAGAAACTGATGGGTCAGTAAAGTTTGACATTATATACTATATTCCCCATCCATTGTTCCCCATCTTTGCAAAGAAGTGGGGGATGGGGTGAGGATATACACATTTATCCTTTGTGATTAAGTTTGGCTATTATGATTTCACAATATTTGATTGGTTTTGTCTTACTTTTTCTTCTTTTTACAGTTATAACTGTATATCTAGTTTTCCCAATTCTGCTGAATTCACTTTTCATCAGTTCAAATAATTTTTCCCATACTTCTCTATTTTCAATAAGACAAAAGTATTTTAGAACTTCCCAGGGAATGTATCTAAATTTTGTAAAAAGAAACAAAGAGGGTGAAAATGCTGTCTTGTGAGGGAGGAATGGTGGTGTTAGTCTTTGAAAATAATCTCTATTTTCCAATCCTTTAAGGGTTGATACCTAAAATAATTTTTAAAAGTTTTATAACAACAGCAAGGCAAGGCTGACTCAAACCCAAAACAATTTAAAGTCATATTTATAAGAAGACTCAAGTTCAAATATGGCCTTAGACACAGCCTGGCTGTGGGACCCTGGAAAGTTCCATCTCCTCCCAAGATAGCTCTAAGGCCAGAAGTTGGAGCTGGAGGAAGAAATCTCTTAACCCGGATGGTTCCCTCTAACAATGGAATCACAGGCCCAATCTTTATCCCTCTCCTTTATATATCTATGTCTGGTCTTCTCAAGTGGATGGACACCTCCTTACTTCCTCCAGGAGCCCAGCAAGTGTCCTTCCACTCCACCCCACCCTCCCTTCCCTGGCTCACTTTTCTCATGTGGAAAATAAACTTCTCCTAATGAATTTCATTAACTTCTCCTCCATTAAAAGAAAGGGGTCTGGACAGATCTCTCATTTCCTATCCAGCTGTGCTCTTCTGGATTTCTGTGACTTCTTACCACCTCCTTTCCCCTCCTCTATCACCCCCACACTTTTCAACCTTCTTTTGCAGCTTATCTTCCCCCCCCCCCCCCTTACACTGTAAATTCCTTGAGGGCAAGGACTATGCTTCTTTTTTTCACATTCATATCTCTAGCGTTTAACATAAGGCCTGGCATAGAGCTGCTGCCTAATTAATCTTTACACACTGCCACCATGCCCTCTACGTTTCCTTTCGCTCTTGACACTAGGATCCTTGAACCTATAGCAGACTATATTTCTTGGGTAAATTCCACATGTCCCGCACAAGTGTGAGGAAGCATAAAAACTCTCTTTTATAGCGTCTCTACAAATAATTTTCTTTCAAGTCCTTTCTGGGCTCTAGGGAAAAGTCACCCCTTGGAAAGGTGGGTGGTGAAAGGACAAAAAGACCTCTCATTAAGGGAATAGATTAAAATTCTGTTTCTCCTCTGATGAGATTACACTAGGGTCCACTCCCCAGGTAATATCTTCAGACCAGATTCTATGGGAAGGCTTTCTTATTTAATTCTGATTTGAGATATAGATCTCTGGGAGGGAGAAATGGGGTAGTAACTAGATTGCTCAGTTGCTGGCTTAGTTTGTTATACATTGTGACATTCTTCCTTTGAATGTCTGTTATTGGGGCATGTTGGAAGACATGGAAGACTCTATCTAACCCTCCAAGTTAGAAATGACTTGGATATATGTATATATCTTATTATTATATTATGTGGAACATATTGTTAATGTAACAATATATTGGTAGTTTAATTTCATGTAATGTCACATATATTACATAATGCAATACAGTATATTATATGCTATATATATATAATACTATGGATAATACTGATATAATACTATGCTGTTTTTCAGTCATGTCCAACTCTTCATGACTCCATCTGGGGTTTTCTTGGGTGATTTGCCATTTCCTTCTCCAGCTGATTTTAGATGAGGAAATTGAGGCAAACAGGGTAAGGTGATTTACCTAACATCAGTGGACTAGTAAATGTCTTAGTAAATGTCTGAAGCCACATTTGAGTTGAGTCTTCCTGACTCCAAGCTCAGTCCGCTTGCCACCTAGCTGCCCACAGAATATGATTTTTAGCATTTGCTAGCATTATTAAATATTATGAACATTGTTTCTATTATAAATTTTAATATAAACTAGTAAGCTTATTATTAATATAATGCTATTGTTTGTCCTTCATTTTCTTAAAAAAAAAAAATCCTTACCCTCTGACTTAGAATCAGTACTGTATATTAGTTCTAAGGCAGAAGTACAGTAAGGGCTAGGCAGGAGGGGTCAAGTGACTTGCCCAGGGTCACATGAAATTCAGAATTCTTTAGGTCTGACTCTCCGGCCAGAGCCACCCAGCTGCACCCCACCCCCCACCCCCTTTTATTTTCAAATTGGGCCAAGGATACCCTGAATTGGCCTTCATGTAACTCTGTGTCTATATAATGCTTTATTTAGGCTGAAGCTTAAATCCCAGATGGTGGTATTAGTAGATGGGATACATTTGTTAAAGGAAAGTTTCCCCAGCTGAGGGCTGCCTGCTTGGTGGAGATGCCAGCCCCTTCTGCTACCTGGGAAATGCAGATACTGTAAGGATGGGATTTGTGCAAAGCAGTTGCTGACAGTTGCAACCAGAGAGGATTCTGGGAATTTCTCTGAGGAAGAGAGAGAGGAGAGGGCTTCAGGCAGAGGACTGGGAAGAGAGAGGAGGAGAACATCTCAGCTCAGATTCAGCCCTGAGGGCTTCCTGAGGATCTTTCTTTTGGAAACTGAAACCCTGATTCCCTGATCAAAGCCATTCCGTTGTCGCATCTCAACTTCAACCATTGAGTCAGCTAAGTCTGGACACTCCATTTTGGGAGCAATCTCTTACTCTCCTTCTCCCATTACCCAACCTTGCTGAGAGACCCTTTTTCAGTCAAACCTTACAATTATAGGAAAGAATAGAAATCGAAAAACAGGAGTGAGAGAAGAAGCTTAGAAGTGAGAACCACTAGGGATCCCACCCAAGTGATGGACCCCATAGCAAGAGCGAAGAGGGAACCCCAAAATCCTTCTGCCCTTCACCCCTTTCCCCAATCCCTGATTTGTGAATAATAAAAAGCCATTCAACAGTCATCTGAGAGACAAGGAGGGAGAGAGGAACCACAGCTTGGTCTGGCTGCCTCCATCCTGTAGTTGGCGCACCAGCTGTGAATTTAACTGATTGGGGGGAGGTTTGTGTGAACCCTCTCCTTATTCAGGATGGGATTGGGATACCGTATACCTCCTCTTATAGGGAAGCCTTGCCCACAGGACCATCCAGGTCACTCAGCTTTGAGGTGACACCCCCTTAAAGTCTCCCAGTGTATATTTGGCCACAGGGGAGTGCTGGAGAGACTCTCCACATAGACTTTCTCTATCTCCCTTCTATCAAACATCGGTTATTGGTCCTTTTAACTGTTACAATTCAAAGGGTGAGAAGGTAGAGTGCACTTATGGCTGCATATAAAGTATTAGTAAATTGTATTATGCCTATTATAAAGACAGAAGATCTGGGTTTGAATCCTGCTTCTGTTACCATCCCTGTGACCTTGGACCCTTAGATTCTGGTCTTCCTTTCCCTCTTGGTACAAAAAAGCAGATGGCTGAATCGATTGCTTAGCTCTGAGCCCCCAGCTTTGGGCTCAGTACAAGGGACCTTGGTTGGTTCGATTTAGAATTTGTCATTGGAGAGGGCAGTGTGGGGATAAGGAAGAAAGAAACATGGGGGAGTGGAGAGGAGAAATTGGAGCCTTGGAGTCAGGAAATCAGGCTCCAGCTTGGCCTGGACACAAATTGGCTGGGTGATCCTGGGCCAGTCACTGTTAATCTCTTAGTGTTTAGGGACTTTAGATTTTAGGTTGAAGAGAAAGAAAGCGTTGACTGCACAGGTAGAAGAAATTATTCACTGGGAAATCAGGGTTCCAGTCTGGATTCCTATAGGGACGGTATACAATAGGAATTCTGAGACCAAGCTTTGTAGCAATACCAAAATCCTTGGCAATTCAAGGAAGGGTCCAAGACCAAGCAACCCTCTCTCCCCTGGAAGCTTCCACCTTGCAAGCACCCTTTTGCCCTTGGTTGGTTGGCTCCGCGCCCTCGTCTCTACAGCGCCCCCTGCCGGATGGCTTGCTCTTCACCGGCTCTCCTTTATTTTTTTTCGGCTCCCACGGTAGAAACTTGTATTCCCAGTGCTGAGATAGGAGGAATCCCTGAGTAAAGGCAATAGCGCCGAGAACCAGGCGGCTTCTGGCAAGCTTGACAGCTTTTTACAAGTGGGGAAGCTGAGGCTAGGAAAAGTTTCGGCGACTTCCCCTTGCCCTGCCCCCGACTGGTATTGGAAGTAGCATTTGAAGCGAGGTCTTCCGGACTCCAAGTTCTGCGCTTTGTTCCCGGCCCTTCCTCCCCGCCTCTCCCCGGGTGGTTCAGACTCATTTGGGAACAAGCCCTCTGCGGCTCCCCCCTGCGACACGCCCGATAGGGTAAGGGAAGGCCCAGGAGTACGAGGTCCAAAGCCCGGCTCAACAACTTCCGGCCGAGATTTGGGAGCGCTTTCTGGCTGACAAAGCAGCGCGTGGCACCTGTTTGATGCCCTCTAAAAGACCCTCCCCCCCCCCCCCCCATCTAGCGCACTGGAGATGGAGGTTAATAAGCCCCGTGGCTCGGATGGGGAGACTGACGCCGGGATTGCACGCGGAGGGATGAGCTGGGGAGGGGACGTCGCACTTGCCCTGGAGCCACGTCCGGAAGGTGGCCGGGTCCACGCTGTCCGCGGACCGGAGCTGGCCCAAGCGTACTGTGATGCCCCCGAAGCGGTCGAGCTCGCCTCGCAGGCCGCCGAGGCCGCCGGCCAGCGTACGGACGGCAGCCAGCCACTGCGGCGGCTGCTGCCGCGGCCCCCGGCCCTGCAGCCGCAGCAGCGACGGCCCC
>NW_025375278.1:0-1029 GCF_016433145.1 Gracilinanus agilis
TCTAAACTAGACCCAGAAAAGACAACCCCCAGGAATATAATAGGCAATTTCAAGAGCTTCCAAGTAAAAGAAAAATCTTACAAGAAGCCAGAAAGAGACAATTCAAATATCAAGGAGCACCAATCAGGATCACACAGGATCTGGCAGCCTCCACGCTAAAAGACCACAAGGCTTGGAATATGATATTCAGAAAGGCAAGAGAACTGGGCCTACAACCACGGATCAACTACCCATCAAAATTGACTATATACTTCCAGGGGAAAGTATGGGCATTCAACAAAATTGAAGATTTCCAAGTATTTGCACAGAAAAGACCAGGACTAAATGTAAAGTTTGATATCCAACCACAAAAATCAAGAGAAACATGAAAAGGTAAATAAGAAACAGAGGGGAAAAGAAAGCTCATAATTTTTAAATTTGCCTTTTTAAGAGCCTCAGTAAGATCTGATTATCTGTATTCCTATGTGGAGAAATGCTATGCATAATTCTCTGTAGTGAACTCTATTCACTATTATAGTAATCAGAAGAATAATTCATAGGGAGAGGGTGGAATACACTAAATGGTCTAAGATGATACGGGGGGTGGGAAAGAGGGGGGTGAATAGTAGGGGACACCAAGAGAAACTTGAGAGAATAAGAAAAATAGGATATTCTTATATATATATTTCATTTACACAACACAAAGAGGGCATGGGAAGGGGAAGGGACAAATACTATTATAAGGAGAGGAAGAGAGCATTAAGAGGTAATATTTAAACCTTACTCTCAGTGTAATCAACCCAGAGAGGGAAGAGTAGCTATATTATTCATTGGGATATAAAACTCTATCTAACCCTACTGAGAAAGTCAGAAGGGATAAACCAAGGGGAGCAGGGGAGTGGGGAGGTCCAAAAAGGGAGGGGAGAAGAAGGGGAAGGGAATTCATTAGGCCTTTAAAAATAAAAAGAGGGGAATAATAAGGGAGGGGGTAGAAAGGGAAGTCAATCAAGGGAGGGAATAAGGGATGCTGGCTTAAAGCAAATCACTGGT
>NW_025375279.1:0-1953 GCF_016433145.1 Gracilinanus agilis
TATATATATATATATTCCAGATAAAAAGCAGTGATCTTCATCAGAAAAGGAACTTTAAAATTAAATATTTAGACTTTGGGATATTGTTTTGTCAACTTTTTAGAATAATCACATTAGCATTTATAAGTATTACATAACAACATTATTATGCATGCAATGAATCTTATTAATTTCCATGGAAGATAATTGGATGTCATGAAAGCATGGTACATTATAAATAATATTAAATGACATGTTTTAAAATATCAGTACTAAGTTGCATAGGTATCTCATGAAATTATATTGAAAGCTTATCAAATCATTACAGTAATTGATATGTATCATCTTCATTGCATTTTAAATTATCATTGATTTTACAGGAATAATTTGATTCATATTGTAGAAACATTAAAAGCATTAGAAAGTGTTATCAAAAAATAAATAAGGTAATCTGAGTGGATCAAGGAATGCAATTTGGGTGTAAGGAAGGATAATGGGGGTATAGATGGTTATAAGGTGATTGGAGGAGGAATGAAGGTATGGGAAGGTATGTAGGAGATAAAGGAAATGGGGTATGTAGGAGAGGGCAGCTCAAATGGGTTTATTCCCAGAAGCTTGAGACAGAGGATACAGGGAGGAAATTAGGGCTAGTGAGAAATGTTTATGTTTTGCCTGGAGGGTTTTTCTTGTTAGTTTCAAAGTCTCTTGAAGGAGGAGTCAAGAGGGTCCCTCCCTGTCAGCCAAACTGATGGCTGGAGGAAGTCTTGAGGTAGGTACTTCCTGCCAAGATGGATGCCTGAGTTCTCTCAAGAAATAAAGAAAAATGATTCCTTTCTCTTGGCCCTTGTCTTAATCTTCGACACAATGATTCACTAAAGGTTTTGAATAGGTAACAAGGGGATTTATTAATACCAGGGTCAGTCAGAAGGGGGGGAGGGGTTCAGGGTTTTCTAACTGCTGATAGGGAGAGGGTGAGGGTGGGGGATGGGTCGCAGAGAGCTTTAGATAGAGAGAGTCCAGCACTCCCAGTCAGGAAGATTTGACTGCCTTTTAAGGAAAGTATCAAATCATTAAAACTAGGGGTAACTTATTTGTGGATACTCTACTAGCCTATAGAATATTTTCGTACAAGTGTGTTTATTTATGATCTATTTGGGGTACAAACCCAACAATGGTATGGCTGGATCAAAGGGCAGGCATTCTTTTATAGCCCTTGGAGCATAGATCTAAATTGCCAGTCAGAATGGTTGGATCAGTTCACAACTCCACCAGCAATGCATTAATGTCCCAATTTTGCCACATACCCTCCGGCATTCATTACTCTCCCCTTCTTTCATTTTAGCCAATCTCCTAGGTGTGAGGTGATACCTCAGAGTTGTTTTGATTTGCATTTCTCTAATTATTAGAGATTTAGAACACTTTCTCACGTGCTTATTGATACTTTTGATTTATTTACCTCAAAATTGCCTATTCATGTCTCTTGCCCATTTATCAATTGGGGAATGGCTTGATTTTTTATACAATTGATTTAACTCCTTGTATATTTGAGTAATTAGACCCCTGTCAGAGTTTTTTGTCATAAAGATTTTTTCCCAATTTGTTGTTTCCCTTCTGATTTTGACTACATTGTTTTTGTTTGTACAAAAGCTTTTTAGTTTAATATAATCAAAACCATTTAATTTACATTTTGTAATTTTCTCTATCTCTTGCTTAGTTTAAAATCTTTCCTTTCCCAGAGATATGACAAGTATACTATTCTATGTTCACTTAACTTATTTATAGTTTCCCTCTTTATATTCAAGTCTTTCACCCATTCTGAATTTATCTTGGTGTAGTGTGTAAGATGTTGATCTAAACCTAATCTCTCCCATATTGTTTTCCAAATTTCCCAGCAGTTTTTGTCAAATAGTGGATTCATGTCCCAAAAGTTGGGCTCTTTGGGTTTATCATACACTGTCTTGCTGATGTCATTTA
>NW_025375280.1:0-1875 GCF_016433145.1 Gracilinanus agilis
ATGTGTATATATATATATATATGTATATGTATATACATATATATGTATATATTATATATTAGCTTGCACCAAGTAGTCAACACACTAGGAAAAGAACTTAACAATGTAATTATGCTAAGGAATAACATAATTATGAGAGAAGACTGTTCAAATAAAATATTTAGATAGCTACTTGCTTCTAATGGAATCTAGATTGTAAAGTTGTAAGCCTTACTCTATGTCATCTCTATCAGATGTTCAAGGGATCTATACTCAAATATTTCAAAAACATCTTCAAATGACCTAGACATCTGAAATTAAAACATTGTTTCATTCGTAAATACAATTTCTAGCCTCACTGACAAATCCCTGCGACTTACGCATTCTTAACTAACTCCCCTTTCACGTGCATAATTTCTACCTTTCTTTCAAAAATAAATCAGAATATACTCTGACAGCAATGACTAAGTTTGGCTCCATCTCTGCCTCATATATTAATTATAAACATCAGGAAAATACTCTATTTCCTTTAATAGCAAGGAGGTAACTACTAATTATCAACAGCTGCATAACACTTTTACTTTACACACACACAGATGTCTGCCAAATAGATCCTTGTTGATTGATTGATTGACTGCTTTCCAAGTCATGAATTTCCAAGTCTCAGAATCTAACAGAGGGACAGTATGTTATTAGAAAGAGCCCAGGTTTGTAGTAAGAGCACTGAGAATAAGTAAAATTATCACTATTTTTAATTAACTAAAATAACAAACAATAAACTAAAATTAAAATACATTTCATTTTTAATCTTACCAGCCAAACAATCAGAAATACCATCCAAAATGGAAGCCCTGCAATAAGAGGGGGGAAATAAGCAATATGTGATTAAAAACATAGAAAAGAGAAATCAAACTCAGGCACACTAAGACTTTGGGGTGGGGAAGGAATTTATATTTCTGAAATAATCGAATATACTAAGATGTATGCAATTTAGAATCATAGAATCATTATATCTCCCTATAGTCCTACATTTTTGACTCAAAAATAAAACAAGCAAAGACTATAGAATGTATCTACATTTAAAAACATTAAGAATAATAGTTCTACTGTGCATTTAATAATTTTACTTATAAAAACAAACCTTAAAAGTCACACAATCTTAAAGTTGAACATTTTCTCAGATACCTTGTTCAACCCACATCTTAATAAGAATACCCTTTAAACTCAAATATCATGGAGACGTAGTCAGGATTATATAGTATATGCCAGCTTCCACATTGAAGGACCTGAAGGCTTAGAATATCATATACCAGAAAGCAAGGGAAATGGGTTTGCAACCAAGAATCTCCTACCCATCAAAACTGGCTATATTTTTTAGTGGAAAGTATGGTCACTAAATAAGATAGAAAATTTCCAAGCATTCCTGAAGAAAAGACCATGTCCAAATATGAAATTCAAAAGAACCATAAAATGGTAAATAAAAAAGAGATCCTATGGGGAAAACACAACACAAATAAAATAGGTAGAACATTGATTAATGTCATTTAAAAATGGAAAGAAGATAATCAAATTACCAGTATTAAAAATGAAAAGAGTGATTTCATTTCTAATGGAGAGGAAATTAAAGTAATTATTAGGAACTATTTTACCCAATTATATGAAAATAAATCAGATAATATAGCTGAAATAAATGAACATTAAAATATAAATTATCTCTTAACAAAAAAGGAAATAGAATACTTAAATAATCTCTTCTCAAAAAAGAAATTGAACAAGTCATCAATGAACTCACCAAGAAAAAAATCCCCTGGACCAGATGGATTTACAATTGAATTGTAGCAAACATTTAAAGAACAATTAATCCCAAACTATACAAACTATTTAGCAAAATAAGCA
>NW_025375281.1:0-2002 GCF_016433145.1 Gracilinanus agilis
TGCTAATAAATGTTTGAGGTGGGTTTTAAATTCTGGTCTTTCTGATTCCAAGTTCCATGTTCTATCTAAGATGCCTCCAGTTTCTTCATATCATAAAAAAGGGGTGGGACCTTCAGTTCTTTTTTTTTTAAACCCTTACCTTCCATCTTAGAATCAATACTAAGTATTGGTTTTAAGGCTGAAGAGTGTTAAGGGCTAGGCAATGGGGTTGTGACTTGCCCAAGGTCACACGGCTAAGAATTGTCTGAGGGCAGATTTGAACCTATCTCTAGGCCTGGCTCTCAATCCATTGAGCTGTCCAGTTGCCCCCTTGGGACTCTTCAATTCTAAAAGTCTTCACCTCTTTGAACACCTTGTACTTTAATAGTTTCATTTTACAGATGAGGAAACTGATTGCTCAGTTTTCTACCTGAAAGAGTAGCATTTGAACTCAGCTCATCATATTTTAGAATTAACCTTCTTTTTCCTGAACTATGCAATTTTTCTTTTTTACCATTGCCATTATTTTCCTCTTCCTCAAAATCCTAAAATAATTTTCTTTCTTTTCTAAGCATTAACACTCCCAATCCCTCATTCTCTATCTCAAAAAGATCAGGGTAGGCATTTCCACTTTGAGGAACTGTAGAATAAGCCACAAAGTGTTAATAGTAGGGGAGGAGATGCTTCCATTCTTGACTCCTTTCCCTATGGTATCAAAACATTTGAAATTGGTGAAGGATAGGGAACTGTAGAAATTTTAACGATAGCGACAAAACAAAACAAAATAAAAATAGTAATCAACTCATTTTTCTAATAAGTGTTCAGTCTCTCAAATATCATAAAATTGTTTCCTTTCAGATAAATGCAGTAAGGGCACAATCACTCCAATTACTATTTTCAATATCCCTTTGATGTCATAGCCTTATGTGAAATAACTGATGTCAATGCCCTTTCTCCAGACCATTTGCTGTGAGCTTTCACATTATAACCTTCAAGGTTTATGAATCTATAAAAAAATAGTCCTTCTCTTTCTCCCTAATTAGTTATTTATAAGAATTTGATTCTATTAAATTTGCATTGAGTTTTCTTCAATGGAACTAATTATATTATCAGAGGATTTATTATTTTTATTTCTTAGAAATAAATATGTGTGGCACAGTAGAAAAGACTCATGGTCATGGGACCTGGCTTCAATTTGACTTGATTTGACTTGAACCTGAGTTCAAATTCAGCTTTCACATTTCCTTCTTTCATCATCCTGGAGAAGTCACTTATCCTCTCTAGTCTTCAATTTTCTCATTTACAAATGAGAGGGTTGGACTAGATCGCCTCTAATTTTCATCTTGACTCTAAAATTACAAAACTATGATCCAGTCACTATAGGGAACTAATGATAAGGAAACTCCCTTTAAGGTCCCAAGCCTATACCTGCTTTGTGGTTTAGAGATCAGTTGCCTGGGGACACTGAAAATTTAAGCAACTTTTTCAGAATAACAACATTAGTATGTGTTAAAAGTATAATTTGAACTCTTCTTCCTGATAATGAGACCAATTCTCTGTTGATTGGACCACAGTCTCTTCCCCTCCCCCTTAGTGGACTTATATATGTAGTTTAATTGGAATCTGGAGATGACCCCAAAAGGACATATTTGGTAAATACATTTAGTCAAGTGGCATGCACAATTATTAGTTTTCTATGTATGTCCTTATTTTGCTGGTAGCTGTTGGTTCTCTGTTTTAAAAACACACACGAGAGTTATGCACATAGGTGTTTATTTGGTGAAAGATTTGAAGCTTTAATTTTAAAAAGAAAGGTAGAATTTTATGCTTCATGATATAAAAAGTGAAGAGAGAGAAAGGAGAGAGAAGAGAGAGTGAGTGAGAGAGTGAGTGAAAAAGAGAAAAAGAGAGAGAGTTAATAGGCAAATCACCAGGAGACTGGACTAGAATGATTTCTAATATTCCTAGTGGCTTTGAGTCTTTTATCCTATAAGCAGAGAAAAACTATATAAGTCCATCCATT
>NW_025375282.1:0-2310 GCF_016433145.1 Gracilinanus agilis
CTGCAAAGAGTGATAGCTTAGTCTCCTCATTGTCTATTTTGATACTTTCAATTTCTTTTTCTTCTCTAATTGCTACTGCTAGTGTTTCCAGTACTATGTTGAATAGTAGAGGTGATAATGGGAATCCTTGTTTCACTCCTGATCTTATTGGGAAGGCTTCTAATTTATCCCCATTGCATATAATGCTTGTTGATGGTTTCAGTTATATTCTGTTTATTATTTTTAAGAAAGGTCCTTCTATTCCTATACTTTTCAATGTTTTCAATAAGAATGGATGCTGTATTTTGTCAAAGGCTTTTTCAGCATCTATTGAGATAATCATGTGATTTTTGTTTGTTAGACTGTTGATATGGTCAATTATGTGGATGGTTTTCCTAATGTTGAACCATCCTTGCATTCCTGGTATAAATCCCACCTAATCATGGTGTATGATCTTCTTAATTACTTGCTGGAGTCTCTTTGCTAGTATTCTATTTAGGATTTTTGCATCTATGGTCATTAGGGAAATTGGTCTATAGTTTTCTTTCTCTGTTTTTGGTCTACCTGGCTTTGGAATCAGTGCCATATTTGTGTCATAAAAGGAATTTGGTAGGACTCCTTCTTTGCTTAATATATCAAATAATTTGTATAGTATTGGGATTAGTTGCCCTTTGAATGTCTGAGAGAATTCACCTGTGAATCCATCAGGCCCTGGCAATTTTTTCTTAGGGAGTTCTTTGATGGCTTGTTCAATTTCTTTTTCTGATATGGAATTATTTGGGCATTCTATTTCTTCTGCTGTTAATCTAGGCAATTTATATTTTTGTAAATATTCATCCATATCTCCTAAATTGTTATATTTGTTGCCATATAATTGGGTGAAATAGTTTTTAATGACTGTCTTAATTTCCTCTTCATTATAGGTGAGGTCTCCTTATTCATCTTTGATACTGTCAATTTGGTTTTCTTCTTTCCTTTTTTATTAAATTGACCAGTACCTTGTCTATTTTATGTTTTTTTTCAAAATACCAGCTTCTAGTCTTATTTATTAATTCAATAGTTCTTTTACTTTCAATTTTATTAATTTCTCCCTTAATTTTTAGTATTTCTAATTTAGTTTTCATCTGGGGATTTTTAATTTGCTTGCTTTCTAGTTTTTTGAGTTACATACCCAATTCATTAATCTCTTCCCTCCTTAATTTGTTAATATATGCACTCAAGGATATAAATTTTCCCCTGAGTACTGCCTTGGCTGCATCCCACAAAGTTTGGTAGGATGTCTCATCATTGTCATTCTCTTCAATGAAATTGTTGATTGTTTCTATGATTTCTTCTTTGACAATTTGGTTTTGGAGAATCATATTGTTTAATTTCCAATTGGTTTTTGATTTGCCTGTCCAGGTGTCCTTACTAATTATTATTTTTATTGCATTACGATCTGAGAAGGTTACATTTATTATATCTTCTCTTTTGCATTCGTTTGCAATGTTTCTATGCCCTATTACATGCTCAATCTTTGTGAATGTACCATGTGCAGCTGAAAAGAAGGTATATTCCTTTTTGTCCCTATTTATTTTTCTCCACATATCAATTAAATCTAATTTTTGTAGGACTTCATTCACCTCTCTTACCTCTTTCTTATTTATTTTCTGGTTTTATTTATCTATATCTGAAAGAGGAATATTTAGATCTCCCACTATTATGGTTTTACTATCTATTTCCTTCTTGAGCTCTGCCAGTTTCTCCTTTATGAATTTGGATGCTATACCACTTGGTGCATATATATTGAGCAGTGTTATTTCCTCATTGTTTATACTGCCTTTAATCAGGAAGTAATGTCATTCCCTGTCTTTTTTAATCATATCTATTTTTACTTTGGCTTTGTCAGAAATCATAATAGCCACTCCTGCCTTCTTTTTCTCATTTGATGCCCAAAAGATTTTGCTCAAGCCCTAAACCTTAAACTTTTGTATGTCTACCTGCCTCATATGTGTTTCTTGTAGAAAACTTATGGTAGGATTTTAGTTTCTAATCCACTCTGCTATTTGCTTCCATTTTATGAGCAAGTTCATCCCATTCACATTCAGAGTTATAATTATCAGTTGTGCATTCACTGACATTTTTGTATCCTCCCCTATTCCCACCCCTTCTTCTTACACTATTTTCTTTTAAACCAGTGGTTTTCTTTGAGTCAGTATCCCTTATTCCCTCCCTTTATTAGCTTCCCTTTCTACCCCTCCCTTGTTATTCCCCTCTTTTTATTTTTAAAGACCTAATGAATTCCCTCCCCCTTCTTCTCCCCTCCCTTTTTTGACCTCCCCACTCCCCTGC
>NW_025375283.1:0-3602 GCF_016433145.1 Gracilinanus agilis
TTCATCCATCCATTCTTTCCTTCCTTCCTTCCTTCCTTCCCTTCCTCATTTGTTCCTTCATTCCCTTGCTCCTTTCTTCCTTCATTTCTTCATTCATCCATTCCTTTTTCCTTCCTTCTCTCTTCTCTCTTCCTTTCCCTTCCTTCCTCCTACCAACTTGAGGTGGGTCCTACAAGTATGACTGTCTTGACCAACTTCAGATCTTCTGGGCAATGACTGTTGGCACTTAAAGATTTAGAAATCTAGGACTCTTCTGCTTCAGAAGGGGATACTCACCGATGATGATGACTGGGAGGGGTTCCTTCCATACAAAACACATTGTAGCCACAGGAAAGGGTCTCAAAGCCAGAAACCAACCTGTCAGGGCTGAGGAAAATGAGAATTATTAGGGCGACTCATGCATGGGGCTGCAGCTTCTCAGCTTGGCCAGTGATGAACCTCACATCTTATCTACTAGTAAGTAAGAGCATAGAATTAGGGGCTAGAAGCAAGTATTAGCTAGATGATCTAGTCCAACCTCATTTTCCACATAAGGAATCTAAGGTCTAGAGAGGGGAAGGGACTTGACCCGGAGCCATAAAGGGAAGAGACTTGAGTTTAGGTCTTCAGGCTTCAAATCCAGTCCTCTGTCCATAACGCCGTAATGGAAGTCACCCTCCTTAGACCTGTTCTTCCCAAGTACCATATTCTCTTTCCTAGAGCCCTGCCTGGGTGGAGAAAGGGGCTTCCTAGAGGCTGTGATCCCGGCCGGAGCCCAAGCCAGCCCTTGCCTTCCTCCCAGTCTACTCTCCTGTACTTTGGGTGTTTTTCAGCTGCCTCCTCCCTCCTTAACCCAGAGGAAGCAGCAGCAGCTGCCCCTGGTTTTATTGCATGAGTGCTTGTCTTCATCTGATTTTGCTTCTTGGATCAGCCCTGACCTGTCTGCCTGTGAAGAACAATCCTCCTCCCCTTCCCTTGATGGAATTTTAAAAATCCTGTATTCTCGTTACTATATGTTGAAGGCATTTTGGCATGGTAAACCTCTAATGATAGGCTGCTGGGGGAGGGTAGAGGAGGTAATACCTGAGTGACAGCCATCCATCTGGGAGAAAGGGTAGAGCTGGTAATCTGAGCTAAGGAGGCTTTGGCCATCCATTGGGTCCAAGGTACATCAATTATTTCTGTTCTGCAAATGGGATCCCGTCCTCCTTTGCAAGGAGACCTACCTCCAACAAGAGATAGGAATGTGGAAGACAGCCTCCAAACAGCCCCCTAAAAACCCAACCTGGAATGGTCTGAGTCTAGGAGGGACGCTTATCAAGGGAGAGAGCAGACCACAATGGCGGGGAAGAACTTTGAGGAAAGATAAGATCCACCAGTGGTGGTTTGCCAAGACCTTCAGCTTCCTTATCTCAGATCTTGTGCCCTTCACAACTCTTCAGGGCAGGTTCTTGTTCTCTTCTTGCAATAGGACTAATATCAAGCAGGGTTGCCTTCCAAAGAAGAGTTAGAACCCATTACTATTGTGATAACCTCCTAAGTTGGTCTCTCTGCCTCTTGTTTGTCCCAACCTCAATCCTTCCTATACACAGCTGCCAAAATGATTTTCCTAGAGTGCAAGTCTTCTGATCACAGTCACTCCTCTCCTCAATAAATGCCAATGACTCCCTATTATCTCAAAGATCACTTACAATCAGTCTAGTGTCTCACAGACTGGCCTCCAGCTCTCTTTCTGTCCTTGTTATACCTTCCTCCCTTGCCAGCAGTAGATAAAGCTCTGGGTCTGAGGTCAGGAAGACCTGAGTTCAAATATGGCTTTAAATTCTGGACAATTCATTTCACCTTTGTCTGCCTCAGTTTCCTCAACTGTAAAATGAAGATAAATAGCATCATCTCTTTTTTGGGGTTGTTGTAAGGATCAAATGAGGTTAGCATAGTGCTTAGCACAGAAAAGGTTGTTAATAATTGCTTGTTTACTTCCAGCATTCTATGGTTCTTAGTGTTTCTCACACACAACAGTCTATCTCCCATGTGTTGTCTCCTAGGTCTGGAAGGTGTTTCCTCCTTATGGACACCTCTTGGAATCCTTCCTCCAAGGCTCAGCTCAGGGATCCCTTCCTGCCTGAGCCATTTCCTGATTCCCCAGCTGCTAGAGCCTCCTTGCTCCATGATTCTTTTATATTTGCTTTGTACATATTTTTTTTTGACAGTCAGTCAACTAGTATTTATTAAGCATCGATATGTACCAGGTGATATCTGTGCTAAATTCTGAGGATACAAAGAAAAATAAACAAACAAAAAAACAATCTCTGCTGTCAAAGAGCTCATGATTTAATGCAGGAGACAAACTTAAACAACTTTAATTTAAACAAGCAAGATCTTGACAGGTTAAATTGGAGATAATCTCAGAAGGAAAGCATTAGCATTAAGAAAGGCTTGAGAGGGAGGGCAGCTAGATGGCTCCGTGGATTGAGAGCCAAGCTTAGAGATAGGAAGTTCTGGATTCATTCAGTCTAGCCTCAGAAATTTCCTAGCTCTGTGACTCTGGGTAAGTCACTTAACCTTCATTGCCTAGCCTTTACCATTCTTCTGCCTTGGAACTAATATACAGTGTTGATTCTAAGACAGAAGCTAGGGGTTTTAAAAAGAATAGGCTGGAAAAAGCCTTTTGCAGAAGGTGAGATCTTAGCTGAACCTTGAAGGCAGAATGGGAGTTCCTTAAGGTAAAGGCTGTTATTTTTGCTGTTGTTGTTGTTTAGTTTTTGTCCTTGTAACCTCAGTGCCTAACATAGTGTCTGAAATTTTGCAGGAGACCAGTTGGTGTTTGTCCTTCATTTTCAGGGAGGACCAATGACATCATGGGATGATGTCTTGACTTGCAAGTGAATTATATTTAAGTGAGGCAGAGGCAGAGTTGCATGGAGTCATCAGTCTCACTCTTCCAGAGCCATCCAAGTCCAGTGCCAAGTCTAAATTCAGGACAACTGACAGTGGCCCAGGAGGCAGTGGATAACTTTGGCATTTCCCATGCCCGTCCAAACTCTAAGCGCTCCACAGCTCTTGCTTCAGCCATCTTCATGGCTGTTGGAACAAATTGTTCTCATCTGACCGTTCTGCTGGGGATGAGTAAATGCCTGGTGACCGAATGACTGAGGCATAGCCCAGAGTCAGGAGGGATGGTCCTGGGGCTCCCACCTACAGGGATATGAATGCCTTTGCCTCAGTCTATCCAAAATAAGGCTGAACTTGGGGAAATCCCCCAGCCTGGTCTAGACCTCTGCCATAGCTGGATTTAAGGTCCATTTGGATCAGAACGCCACATTTTAACTGTGTCCCTTTTAAGACCCTGTTCTCCCTGTTTAGAATTTTCTTTTATCTTCAGAAAAAGTTCTTTCAGATCCTCTCAGAGAGAGCAGGTACACCAGAAATTATCTTGTCCAACCCATACCCTGACACAGATCCTTTTAGTAAGTGGTCATGTAGATTCGGAAGAACTCCAGGGACAAGGATCTAGCTCATTGCCTCCTGAGGGAGCCCTTCCGTGCTTTTTTAGTTAGGGCATTCTTCCTTCTATCTATCTATCTATCTATCTATCTATCTATCTATCTATCTATCTATCTATC
>NW_025375284.1:0-4813 GCF_016433145.1 Gracilinanus agilis
ATATAGACAGAATACCTAGGTTCAAATATGGCCTCTGCTCTTTGAATACAGTGCTGGGCTTATATTCAAGGTAGACCTGAGTTCAAATTTAGACACTTACTAGCTGTGTGATCCTGGTCAAGTCACTTATCCCTTTTTGCCTCAGTTTACTTATCTGTAAAATGGAGAAGGAAATGGCAAACCACTCCAGTAACTTTACCAAAAAAATCTTAGATAGGGGTTATGGAGAGTCAAAAACAAATGAACAACAATTGTTGCCTCAGGATATTTATCCCTCTTGCCTCAATTTTTTTTCATCTGTAATTAGACCATATTCTAGGGTTGGACCCTTCAAACTCTGGATCTATGATCCTAGGACCACTGTGGTTTGGAGGTAGATTTTCTTGAAGACCACTGGCTGAATACCAGCTCTGATAAAGTCTACCAAATTGGGGGAAAAAAACCTTTCAATTATAAATCCATATTGAAACTCTAGATCAGGCATTTCTTGGCCAAATTCAGAAATCTCTATAAGGGCAATTTCAGGAAACTATTTTTGTTTCATTTATAGATACTCATATTTATATCTCCTCTGGAGTTTTGATCTATATCAGTGAAAAAACAGTAGAATTCATAAACACATACATTTGTGTGTAAAGTTTAGTTAAGATCAATTATAGCTGGCAGTTAGATCATTCAGTAGATTGAGAGCCAGGTTTAGAGACAGGAGGTTCTGTGTTTAAATTTGACCTCAGGCACTGCCTAGCTGTGTGACCTTAGGCAATTAACTTAAACTCCATTGCCTAACCCTTAGCACTCTTCTGCCTTGGACCCAATACACATATTGATTCTACATGGGAAAGTAAGGGTTTTTTTTTGTTTTAAGATTAAATTATAATCATTTGTGCTTTGACAATTTAAAAAACCTCCTTCTCAGAACAATAAGAGATATTCTCAAATAAGTGACCTGCAGGCACTCCTGAATGTTGCTCCCAACCAGAGTAAAGTATTACTGGGAAATATTTAACAAAAATACATAAAAATACCAGAGAAGATAGATGATATTAAATTTTAAAACAAAGTCAATAGATGTTGTGCAGGGATCCTTTAAAAAAACAAACAATTTTTCCAGTTGCATGTGTAAATAATTTTTAACATTGTTTTTAAATTTTCTGAGTTACAAATTTCCATCATGATCCATATGTATGGTTTAGTTGACCTCATTTCCCTTTGAGTTTTACAAAAGGGAATTCTTTGCTCTCTTTGAGTTTACACTTGTGAAAGGGAATCTTTTATTCTCTTTGCCTAGTTGGAGCTAACACTTTAGTTAACACTAACTTAAGTACCTCACTAGATTGTGAAGACAGGATTAACTCTCCTTTGTCCACCTTTTGATTGAATCAACACAAGTTTGAACCAGGTAGAGGAGCTCACAAACCACTTAGTGAATTCACACCCTCAGAAACTCAATCAGCCAGGAATTTGTCAACTCTTTTGATAAGTATTCACCCCTCCAGATGGTAAGAATTGATTCCCACAAACACTACCCCCTGGGCAGTTCTAGATATTTTGGAAGACAAGAAGCCATTATAAAAGGCCCTGAATTTCTGGGGCTAAGGAAGTTGACTTCAAAAAGAAAGTTGGTCTCAAGAATCACTTTCAGCTTGATTCATTGTCTTGACCTGACTCTTGGAGGGAACTTGGGTGAGTGGATAGCTGGCTTTCCCTTCCTGTCTTCAGGAGAGAGTTTAATTCTTTTTGAAGGTCAACAAGTCCTGGCTGAGTCGAGCACCAGAGCAATATTTAGTTACATATATTAATGTCTTTTCTACCCTTTTGTATTTCTCTGCTTTCGCTCTTTCCACCTCTTTTGTAAATAAAAGCTATTAAAGTCATTTTGATTTTGAGCAATAATACTTTGAATTGGTGACCACCATTATTATTATTTATAATCTTCATATATTTTAGCCAAACCATTAAAATTTAATCCTTACAGTTTGACACTACTGTCCTCAAACATAGAAGAGGAATCTATGATAAATGGAAATGTCACCACTAAATGTGGAGATGTGAATGTAAATATAAAGCATGAAAGACCTTTGTACAGTGGTGGCTTCTGGGAACAAGGATAACGTTTGTCTTTAAAATTGCTTATTATAGTGAGAGAACTACATTAGACGGGGGTACATGTCTGACCTGGTCTAACCAGGTTTGACAGGTAAAACATATTCCACAACACACTGCTTCTGGGTCTTGAACACATCTATGTTGAGCACATCAAGGTCTCTTCCTGGATTTATATTTGGAAGAAGGCCAGTTGATGACTAAATAAACTGAGTCATACCTTCAAAATATTGGGAACAATAAAATATTGTCAACTTCATATTATAGAAACAGTAATACAATTAGATATAGTAATTAGGGTAGTTGTTAAAGTGTCAGAGATAGGTCTAAGTAGATGGAGAGTGAGCCTCTGGAGCATTTAGGTGGCTAAGTGGAGGCTGGGATGGATTTGGGAAGAATTGGGTTCAAATATGGCCTCGGACACTTCCCAGCTGTGTGACCGTGGGCAAGTCACTTAACCCCAATTGTCTAGCTCTTGAAATTCTGTCTTAGAGTTGTTACTAAGACAGAAATCATCATTTTTGTTGTTGTTGTTGTTGTTGTTTTTAAGTAAGACTTACACCCCTATACTGTGTGGCTAATATCTGGCCACACAAAATGTACCAGAAGAGTGCCTAGTGAAAGAATATTTGTCTCTGAATGACAGAATCAAAGACTTGGGAGGAACCTCTGAGGTTATGTAGACCACATGCTTCCTGCATAGGAATCCTCATCAGGACATCTCTGTAGAGAAATCAGCTAATTTATGTTTGAAAATTCTTCTAGTAAAGAGAAATCCACTACTCTTCAAGGTAATCCATTATATGTTTAGTTTAGCCCTAACTATGCAAAAGTTTCCTTAGAACAAAACAACATTCTATCACCTTCTACCTATTGGTTTCAGTTCTGTCCAATAAGGTCAAACAGAATAAGTCTGATCCCTCATCCATGTGATGGATTTTTAAATACTCTTGTAATAGGGCAAGCACATAGGTCTTGTGACTTGATGGTCCCCTGCATAAGCTTAAATATAGCAATGCTGTTTTTCTGTGCCTTCTCTTTTCCAGAATCCATATTCACCCTCTTCTGCCTTGAAACCAATACTTAGTTTTGATTCTAAGACAGAAGGTTAGTGTTTTAAAAAATGGAAATGGAAAGAAAAAGAAAATTAGCCTTGGAATCAGGAAGATCTGTTCCTCTAACCTATATTGGCTAGCTGTACTCAAGCAGGCCATAGAACCCCAGAATACCCAAGGTAACCCTGTGAGAATATGAAGTTCTAGGTCAGTACTAGAAGGATTAATTTTTTCAGGTGAAATTCTCTTTGCTACTCATGACTGCATGAGAATAAACTAGCAACCAAATACTATATAGAGGTGACTAGTTATATTAAAAATGAAAATTTACCTAACATTGATTTGAGTACATCATATCAAATTCCAACTATGAGAAAAATTCATAGCTAAATTAAAAAAAACCCAAACTAAATATAAGGTTTTCATTATAGGGTTCCACATTTAATTTAATAAAAATTATAATAATAATAGCCATCATTAACATTGTGCTTTAAGATTCACAAAGCTCCTTGCAAATGTTTTCTTATTTCTCATTTTATCCTCACAATAAGGAGAGAGAGGTGCTATTATTATCCCTATTTTATGGCTGAGGAGACTGAAGTAAGCAGAGATTAAATGTTTTGCCCAGGGCGGTCTAGCTGTTTTACCTGAGGAAAAATTTGAATTCAGGTTGTTCCAACAGCTCAACAAAAATCTATTCATTGCTCTCTCTCTGTCTCTCTGTCTCCCCCCTCTTCCTCTCTTCACTTCCCTATCTCTCTGTCTCTGATTCTATCTATCTTGCTTTTATTTTGCTATATTATCTATTAGTTATGTTTCACTGTCAGAACTTTTGAGCTGAGATGCATCTATCTCATCAGTCAATTGGAAGATACTTTAAGAAAACCTTTAACCTCCTTATTTTCCAAAGGGACAGACTTTTGGATCAGGGAAGTTACTCACCCAAAGTCATACAAGTGGTTAGGGGCAAAGTTACTTCATCATTCCAGGCTGTAGTCCTTAGCCTATGATATTTCTTATTCATTTAATGTCAGTGATCATGTCACTGAGGTAGATCTTGGGTTTCATTTGTGGTTGAACAAAAATGTAGAACAGGAAGGGAAATTAGAACTATTTTTCCATTTTATAGATAAGGAAATTGATGCTTATCTATGCAAAATGATTTACACAAAGTCATACACAGTACATGACAAAGGTCATAATTGAACTCAACTGGATCCTCTGATTCCAGAATCAATAATCTTTGCATAATGCTATTGCTAGTTCTCAAAATGACACTGAGTGCCTACCCCAACTGAGATTATTCTTCTCAATAAAGAATTAAAACTGATTAATTAGAAAGTTAGAGCCTTTGTTCTAGTACCAGCAGGTGTAATCAGTATGACAAACCTTGGGGTTACTTCAGTCAGTCTAAGAAGGAAAAGATATTGAGTAGATTTCTATAGTAATTGCATAATTCATGCATGGCTCTCTCAAAGTAAATTAATTTTAATTGTGCTAATGATTCTGTATTCCCTCCCCCAATTGGAAGATGAACTCCTTGAAAATAGGAACTGAGTCATTTGTGTCACTAGAGTTGAGCACATAATACTCTCTCTTCTTTCCTTCCTTCCTTCCTTCCTTCCTTCCTTCCTTCCTTCCTTCCTTCCTTCCTT
>NW_025375285.1:0-2598 GCF_016433145.1 Gracilinanus agilis
AGGGTTTTAAATGCCAGGCTGAAAATCTTGTATTTTATCTAAAATTCTGACATAAATCAAACTAAACATTCTAATGAGGAATTTTTCATAAGGTCCAGCAAGGGGGGCGGGGGGGGGGGTTTGTCTTCTCTCTGATTCATGTCTTTGGCCATACTTCTAAGATACTTGCCTGAGACAAAACAGCCAATCCTTAAAAGAAACCCGAGTAACTCAGCAAGCTTTACTTCAAGGTTAATTTTCCTCTGTTGATACTATTGTGAAGAATCAGAGATGTCAGAGCTAAAAGAGACTTTAGAAGTCATCTAGTCGCACTTTTATTGTATAGATGAAAAGGTCACTTCAAGAGTTCAGTATAGGAGGGCAAGGAAGAGACTTCTATTACATTCTCCCCAGGGATGCACCAGTCCTCTTTAAGTTCCAACCTCATCCCATCTTCCTAAGCAGATAACCTTTCCTCTTATTCCACTAAGGAGACTGAGGTCATCTATTTAAAAAGTCCTCCTTTTCCCTAATCTCAGAAGATAAGGTCAACTGCATCCTTGGGATCTCTAACATCTTTGTCTTGGTCTCTCTTTGCAATAGCATCCTTCACAGAGACCACACAAGCAAAACTTCACTTCCATCACATTTCAGAATCTAGACCTGAACCTGAAGCACTTGGTTTCTAATTATAAATACTAAACAAATATCCTTATCCTATACAAACAGCACAGATTGGGGAACAGGCTTCTATAAGACACAAAGCAAAAGCACCCCTGAAAATGGGGTCAGATAATATATCCCAATGCACAATGGAAATCTGTTATCAACAGCAGGCAAGGAAGGAAAGTGAATAATTCAGTCTTTCATTCACTCAACACTGCCTACCACTGCAAACTGAGACTGTGGGGGGTAGGGGGGGCACCTTGGAGGTGGGAGAAGCAATAACCTCACCCCTGTAAAGACACATCCCTTTCCTGGAGGGGCAGTAGTGAACAGAGGCATCAAAGCCCAACTCTTAAAAAAGAAATTGTTTTCATACTGAATCCTTTAGAAAACACAGAGTTTTATTCAGAAATGTCTTCTCTACAGAAACCTCTCCTTGCACTGATCCCTTGGTGGCCATGAGTGATGAGAAGACAGTCCAAGGATACATCAAGCCACAGCTGGCACATATTTTCTTGTTCCCAAAACTCAATACAGAGGTTAACAAAGCAACAAATTAAAACAAGTTCTAGCTAACTATCATGGAAGGAGATCAATGATTCAAAAATTCAATTATTTTTTCTATGTATTCCAAACTATCCTGAAAAAGAGCCTTAAAAAGTTCTCCTCCAGGATTATCAAAAGGATTGGTTATTTAAAAGTCTAATTATCTCACTACTGTGACTCTTTTAAACCTTTTCATCCCTTCTTAACCATCTCATGGCTCCCTCTCCCCTGCGTTCTCAATGGAGAATCTTGCTCCATATTTCACAGGAAAAAAAAAAAAATGAGCCTATCAGCTCCTGCCTCTCCACTCTTCATCTCATTCAGATGCCTTCCCCCACTATCTTCTCTTTCACCCCATGCTCACTCTAAAGGGTGACTCTTCTCCTTGTCAAGGATAACAGCCACAAGCATAAATGATCTCATTAGGTCTCTCAACCGATTGCCTCATCGTTCTCTCATCTATCATTAACTTCACTCTCTTCCCTATCTACTGTTACAAGGAAAGAGAGCACATAAGCAGGATCTGGAAAAGATACAGAGGCAGGAAAGGTTCTGGAATTCTGCAGAAGTGACTGGGCTGTTTCTAAAAGAGTTAAGCCTAGAGACTGAGTCTTATCTTGTCTCCTGCGGTGGACCTAGTGAGCTTGACTAGTCTCCTGTGGCTTTCCTTCTGCTACATCTTATCATCCTGCCTGTACCAGTTTCCTGCTGGCTGAGTGATACATTGAGAGAGTTTCTCGTATCAGCTAAGGCATGTGTCCATGAGAACCTCTCCCTGAGTCCTGTTCCTGCTTAGCTTCCAAACTTAATACCTCTATTACCATCCAAGGTGGGATTTGGGTTAGAGTAGTTTATTTATATTAGGGACTGGGACTTCAGGTAAATAGGTAAAGGACAGTATAGCTAAAATATCTCTGAAGGCTTCCCATGAGGGAACAACTGTAGATCTGTTGGGGAGGGTTAGTTAGTGAATATTAGATAAGGTTATCCAAATTCCCTTTCCTACCTTCCCTTACTTTAATAAACCAAACCATCCCTGTGTTTGTTACCTCCACTTGGACTATATTTGTTAGCCTGTCACCTATATCCTGTTGGCCTTCCCAAACTCTGTGTTGTCTTCTGATACTGGCCCTGAGTAACCATTCCTTGAACCTACTAATATCCCATTACTACCACCCTGGTATTTCAGTTACTTTTTTCACTACAGACAGTTTCCCTACTATCTACAAACACATCCAGGTCTCCCCTTTTTCAAAAAACCCTCACTTGATCCAAATATCCCATGTCTCTCCTCAATTTTATGGTTAACCTTGAAAAGGTCTCTGTAATAGATGTCTCTGTTTCTGCCTCTAACCTCTCTAAAACTCCTACCACCTAGAAGTTTTTATCACCAAATATGCTTATTCG
>NW_025375286.1:0-2131 GCF_016433145.1 Gracilinanus agilis
AATAGTGAATAGAGTTCACTACAGAGAATTACACAAAATATTTCTCCCTATAGGAATACAAATAATTACATCTTATTGAAGCTCTTAAAGAGGCAAATTTAAAAATAAGTTTCTTTCTTTCCCATCTGTTTCTTATTTACCTTTTCATGTTTCTCTTGATTTTTGTGGTTGGATATCGAACTTTCCATTTAGTCCTGGTCTTTTCTGTGCAAATACTTGGAAATCTTCTATCTTGTTGAATGCCCATACTTTCCCTTGGAAGTATATAGTCAGTTTTGATGGGTAGGTGATCCTTGGTTGTAGGCCCAGTTCTCTTGCCTTTCTGAATATCATATTCCAAGCCTTGCAGTCTTGAAGTGTGAAGGCTGCCAAATCCTGTGTGATCCTGATTAGTGCTTGTTGATATATGAATTGTCTCTTTCTGGCTTCTTGTAAAATTTTTTTCTTTTACTTGGAAGCTCTTGAATTTGGCTATTATATTTCTGGGGGTTGTCTTTCCAGGGTTTAGTGTAGAGGGTGATCTATGGATCCTTTCAATGTCTATATTGCCCTCTTGTTGTAGAACTTTAGGGCAATTTTGCTGAATAATTTCCTTTAGTATGGAGTCCAAATTTCTATTAATTTCTGCTTTTTCAGGTAGACCAATAATTCTCAAATTGTCTCTTCTAAACCTGTTTTCTTGATCTGTCAATTTCTCAGTGAGATATTTCATGTTTCCTTCTATTTTATCAGTCTTTTGACTTTGTTTTATTTGTTCTTGTTGTCTTGAGAGATCATTGGCTTCTACTTGCCCAATTCTTGCCCAATTCTTGTCTTTAGAGACTGGTTTTCTGCTATATTCTTTTGATTTTCCTTTTTGGTTTGGTCTATCCTGTTTTCTAGCTGTTTGATTTTGGTCTCCAATTTGCTTATCAATTCTTTTGATTTGGGGACATCTTTTTCTAATTGCCCTATTCTAGCATTTAGAGACTGGTTTTCGGCTATAATCTTTTGGTTTTCCTTTTGAATCTGGTCTGTTTGGTTCTTCAAGGCTTCCAGCTGGTCATTTCTGGTCTTCAATTTGCTCATCAATTCATTTGATTTCTGAGCCTCACTTTCTAATTGCGAAATTCTGCCTTTTAAACTGTTATTTTCGGTTCAGTCAGGCGGAGACGGAGACGCTTCTGGAAGAACATCACGATGGCCGCCCAAGGAGAACCCCAAGTGCAGTTCAAACTTGTATTAGTTGGTGATGGAAGTACTGGAAAAACTACATTTGTAAAACGTCACTTGACTGGTGAATTTGAGAAGAAGTATGTAGCCACCTTGGGTGTTGAGGTCCATCCCCTTGTGTTCCATACTAACAGAGGTCCTATTAAATTCAACGTATGGGATACAGCTGGCCAAGAGAAATTTGGTGGTCTGAGAGATGGTTATTACATCCAAGCTCAGTGTGCCATTATAATGTTTGATGTAACATCAAGAGTTACTTACAAGAATGTACCTAACTGGCATAGAGATCTGGTACGAGTTTGTGAAAATATCCCTATAGTGTTGTGTGGCAACAAAGTGGATATTAAGGACAGAAAAGTCAAGGCGAAATCAATTGTCTTCCATAGGAAGAAGAATCTCCAGTACTATGACATTTCAGCCAAAAGTAACTACAACTTTGAGAAGTCCTTCCTTTGGCTTGCTAGAAAACTTATTGGAGACCCTAATTTGGAGTTTGTTGCCATGCCTGCTCTTGCACCTCCAGAGGTTGTCATGGACCCAGCACTGGCAGCACAGTATGAGCAGGACTTACAGATTGCTCAGACAACTGCGCTCCCCGATGAAGATGATGACCTGTAAGGGAATGAAGCTAGAGCCCAGCGTCAGAGGTCTAGTTTTATAGGCAACTGTCCTGTGATGTCAGTGGTGTAGCCTGTTTGCCACTTTATTATATAGCTGAGCAGAACATGTGCTTAATCTTTGGGATGCTGAAGGAGATGAATGGGCTTTGGAGTGAATGTGGCAGTTTAAAAAAAATATAATTCATATTTTGGACCTGCGTATTTAGCTGTTTTGGACCGCAATTACGTCCCCTTGAGTTTCAAATATAAGATTGCTGCAGTCCCATCACATTATTCAGTGGTGAATCTTGTTTGTTACT
>NW_025375287.1:0-10590 GCF_016433145.1 Gracilinanus agilis
CGCGCCAGGAGAAATTTACCAATCCGGCCAAATCGGGGTGGGGGGGTCGGGGGGGGGCGCTGGAGCGCGCACGGGTTGCAGGGCAAGCAGGAGGCAGGCGGAGAGCGGCGGCGGCGGCCAGGCCAGCCCGGGCCGGGAGAGCCGGAGGAGCCCGAGGGCGGCGCGGGACAGACGAACGGACAGACAGACTGACGGACGGACGGGCGGGCGGGCGGGGCATGAGCCTCTCCCGAGCACGGTAAGGCGGCAGCCCCGCGAGCCTGGGAACAGGCACTGGGGCGCGCCTGCACCTTTAAACCCGGGGCTCCACGATCGGGGGGAAGGACGGTCTCCCCCAAAGTTGAGCAGGGGCTGGAGCGGGGGAAGGGAGAACGAGCGGCTGGCCCTTTAAATCCGGAACTCTTCTGTCCCGCTCCCCACTCCCTCCGATCCTTCCAGGGTGACTGGAGGGGGGTGTCGAAGGGGGCCGGCGCCCCGAAGTTACGCAGGGGCTAGGGGGAGCGGGCTTCTGGCCCTTTAAATTCGGAACTCTTCTGTCCACCTCCCCGCTCCCTCCGACCGTTCCTGAGTGATTGGGGGATGCTGGTGGATTGGCTGGGGGCTCCCCGAAGTTATTTAGGGAGGTAGGGGGGAACGGTTGGCTGGCCCTTTAAATCTGGAACTCCCTTTCCCTGGGGTAATTAGGGATAGCCCCCGGAATTCAAATGGTTAAATGCGGGACTTCCCTTCCTCTTGCAGTTGGCAAGGGCCCCCGAAGTTGGGCTGGGGTGACTGGCCCTTTAAATCCGGGGCGCCCCACTTAGGGCAATTGGGGAAGCTTTTCTCCAACCTTCCCTCGTGCAAACACCCTGCTACCTTGCTGAGTCGGGCTGGCAGGGACAGGGAGGGGAGGGGCCCGGCTCCCCAGACAGTACCCCACCATGAGCCCTCCTGTATGCAATGTGGTCGGGGCCGCTCGGACCCGGGGAAGCGGCGGGGCCTGGGCTGCTGCCGCTGCCGCCGCTGCGCCTCCTCGGCTGCTCTGAGCGGAAATCCTGTCCCCCGGGCGGCTGGGCCGAGTCGAGCTGAGCTAGGCTGGGGACTGGGGAGGTGGGGAAGGGGGGTGGGGAAGGGGCTGTGCGTCTCTGCTTGGAGGGGTGGCAAGAACGAGGTCTTTGGGGATCCTTCCTCCTGGGCTGCCCGGGGAGGGAAGCAAACACACCGTCTAATTCATCCTCTTCTTTTTCTTCCCTTCCTCTCTTCTTCCTCCTCTTCCTCCTCCTCCCCACAGTGTGGGCTGGGACTCTTGGGTCCCCTAGCAGCGCCCACTCCGACCCCCACCCCTGGGTTCCAGGCGCCTCTGTGGCTCCCAGACACGGGTGGGGCAGAGGCCAGGACTGGGTGGCCGGAAAGGGGCAGGACCCCCACCCCACCCCCAACTGCAGAGCAAAGGGGGTTGGGGGAATGGACATGGTCGGGAAACATCGATTGCCCCCGGCTTGGCCCCTGATGGCGGAACCTGGTGTGGAGTGGGAGGGGGGAGCCTCTCTGTCTCTCTCTCTCTTTCTCTCTCTCTCTGTCTCTCTGTCTCTCTTACTTACACACACCGCGGACTCTCACATCTCTCTCATACCCCGATCCACCCCACCACAAAGAGATACACAACCACAAAGCTTACTCTCCCATCCATAGAAACAAAGTCACTGCCATTCAATCGACAAACATTTCTTTAGTAGTTGCCAAGTGCCTGATAGCCTCCTATGGCTGGGGGATACAAAGGGAAAGCAAAAACAGCCTCTGGCCTCAAGGAGCTTACTTCTCCGGACGCGAAGCAGGCACTACCGAGTTACCATATGGAGATCCACACTCCGGCAGACCCAAAATGCAAATCACTTTCTTTCCCAGAAGTTTTACAGCTTGGGCTTTAGGTTGTCTCTTCCTCTGTCTCTGTCTGTCTTTTTCTCTGTCTCTGTCTCCTTCATTTCTTTTTCAGTTTCCTTTTTTTTTTTCCTCCAAGAAGCTTTCCATCAGAGCCTGGGGCTGCCCCTTCCCCTTCTGGCCTCTCCCCTCCCCCACTTTGGAGTCCTCTCTGTCCAGGGCTCTGCAGCCTTGCACAACACTTTAAATACTGGGTTTTGCAAGGGTCCTGGGGCCCCAAGCGTCTGCTCTGTAGAAGACCCAGATGTAGTTGGGGGTGGGAAACAGACCCAAAACATGAAAGCCACTGTAGCTCTTTTCCTTCTTCCTGCCTTCCCCTTCTGCCCCCCACCCCCACCCCCACTCCCACCCCCAGCATCTAGCTGGGTAGGATAGAGTCCCTCCCACCTACCCACCTCCAAATCCTTCTGGCTTCAGCTATTCTAAGTCCCCTGGACCGGAGGATGTAATAAATAGAGGGAGAACAAAGGGTTAATTGGTTTTGGGGGCCTGGAGCCTGGGGATGATGCTATGGGGGAGGTGGTGAGCCTGCTTTGTCACTGATATTGGGGTGGGGTGAGGGATCCTTTTGAGGGGATCCAAGAGCCAGAAGGTCCTTCCTTGGCTGTCCAGCCCTCGTGCTGGATCCTGAGGGGCCACTGAACACCTCAGAACCCTGGCCCCCCGGATGGCTAGGCTGTGGGTTGGGCATCCCCACACTCGGAGTCTGGAATCCAAGATCCTGGCCCTTTCGGTGTCTCTTTGCCCCTGCCCCCGCCCCCAGATGTACCTACAGGATGCCTGGCCATCCAGGTTTTCTGAGATGAAATGAACAGTTTTTCCTGAAGTTGTTGAGTTATCTGGCCAGACCAGACCAGAAATTCGGGTTCAGGACTTCCTGTGCCTCAGGGACAGCTGAAAGCTGGTTAGGGAATCCAGGCTGCCTGAGGCCAGGCGCCTCTGACCCAGGCTGGGCTGGCCACTTTCACCTTTCAGATGGCCTTCCATGGGGCATCCCTGGGCACGGGGTGAGACAGGGACAGAGCCAGGAGATCCCTCGTGTCAGAATCAGGAGGGCCCTGTCAGAGCTAGACTCTGGCCACATCCAACCTCAGCATTCCCTAAAAATGGAAACCAAGGACCAGAAAGGCGCTTCTTTCCCTCCGTGGGGCTAAAGCAACTTATTTCCCCTGTTTTCTATCGGAGGCCAGGCAGGACCCTGTCCCCTGTGGGGCTGGGCTGGGCTGGGCTAGGCCAGGTCCGGCCGCTCAGGGTTGGGGCATGGTAGAGAGGGAAGGCCAGGCCTGCCAGTCAGGGCTGGGCCCCTCCAAACTAGGGAATAAGGTCAGCCAGCCAGCCAGGGTGTTGCCAGACTCTGAGCTGCTCCCATCCCTTCCCTCCACCCCCTTCACCCAGAGCTAAGCCGGCCAGTCCCAGAGGACCTTCTGGGATCTTGGCGGCTGGCCGGCCCTTTTCCCAGGAGGGTAGGGGTGAGTTGTCTCAGGGATGCACCCACCGATAATGAGGGAAGGCCTGCTGCCTGGCGACTCCTGTTCCTAGTTTGTGGAAGTGATGGTTGAAGCTTATGGGGAGGACAGAGGCAAAGTGGAAAAGCCCTGGGGCTCAGCGAAGGCAAGTCACCATTTTGGGCCCCATGACTCCACCATGAGAGTAATAATGATGTGCTTTTCCCCTAAAGCTCTCTTCCCTGAAACAACCCAGCTGGTTGGGTTTGGGGTTCAGTTCCAGGATCCCCATTTTACAGATGAGAAAATTGAGGGGCAGAAAGATCAGAGGGCCCTTGGAGGCCACCAAAGTAACGTCTTCACTTTCTAGAGGAGGAAAGCAGGGCTCCAGAGAGTGATGACAGGCTCAGCGTCATACGTTAATAAATGTTGGGAGCAGGAGTTGAACTGAAGTCTTCCAGGCTCCTAAGTCTCGTGCTCAGCCCTCAGCAACACCTTGACTTCCCTGAAGTCACCCAGGGAATCAGTCATTGAGCTGGGAGCTGCTTCTAAGGAAACCAGTCCACATCCCTCACCCCCCCCCCCCCACTGCCATTTACAAGCTGAGTTCTAGCCTGGACTCCGTCTACATCACTTTAGGCAAGTCTTTCCTTCTCCTTGGGCCTCAGTTTCCTCATTTGTCAAATGAAGGAGGTAGAAGGAAATTGCATTTGGTCTTTGTGATGCCTACGAAGAGGCAAACAGACACCCCCCCCCCAAAACCACAGACTCCTTTGGCCAGCTAGTCAAAGGGACACTCAGAAGACTTCAGTTTTGAGCTCAGACCTATAAGGATACACCCATTTCTGTAGGGTTGGAAGGGGCTCTCCCCATATTGACCTGAGATAAGATGGGCTAGAGAGAGGGCAGATTTTCTGGTTTGAAGTCCCCCTTCCTTCCCTAGCACCAAGATTAAAGATTAGAGCTGGAGGAGGTCATTTTGTCCAACTCTCTCCTCATTTTTAAAGATGGGGAAACTGAGTCTCAGTCCCCAATGAGACAGTTCAGCAGAATCCTTGGTCTTTTCATCTCCCAGACAGCCTGGCCTTAGAGGGGTTTGAAAAGTTGTCTTTTCCTATGACTTTTGTTTTCCCACCACTGATATTTCGGGATATCATTCCCCAACCCCAGAAGAGAAAGAGAGATGGTTAAGAGAGGATGTATTGAGGGACCTGCATCCAGAGTCCCATCCCTCATACAGGAAAGGAAGAAGGGGAAGAAATAGTAACTTTGGATTTGAGTTCTGGCTCCAACACCAGCTCTGTAACTTGAGATAAGTTGTTTCTTTTCTCAAGACCTCTGTTTCTTCATCTGTAAAATGGGGCTATTAACAGTCTTATCCCACAAGGCTATTTTAAAGAAAGTGCCTTGTAAAGTCCAAAGACCTTTAGAAATGGAGGCTATTGGGATAGCTAGAACCAGGCCCAGAGATCGGAGGTTCTGGGTTCAAATGTGGCCCCAGATACTTCCTAGCAGTAGGACCCTGGGCAAGTCACTTTACTCCTATTTCTTAGCCCTTACTTCTCTCCTTGTATACAGTATTGATTCTAAGATGGAAGGTAAGGGCTAAAAAAAAAAAAGAAATGGAAACTATTATTAGTGTCAACATGATAAGCAAGAAGGAACCCACCATGATAAAGGGAAGTATTTATATAATACTTTTGGGTTTGCTCTAGGGCTCTACAAATATTTCATCTGATCCTTGAAAGCACCCTGAGAGGTAGGTGCTATTATTATCTCCATTTTACAGGTGAGGAAGCTGAGGCAAACTGAGCTTGAGTGACTTGCCCAGGGGCACACAGCCAGTAAGTGGCTGAGGCTGGATCGGAACTTCTCATCCACCTGGATGCCCAGCTGCCTACAATTTATTAATCAGATCCTAGACAATTAATGCAGTTAAGGGACTTGTCCCAGTTTTTGTAGCTAGAAAGTGCCAGAGAACAGATTTGATCCCCATCTTTCTGTTTCTTATGTCTAGCGTCCCAGCAGCCGTTTTATGGGTTGGGGAGGCAGGCAGCCTATGGAATAGGATTGACATATTCAGATAATTCAAGGTTATTGTGGTGAAAAGAGTTCATTAGATTCATTAAAAAAAAAAAACCCCTTACCTTCTGTCTTGGAATCAATACTGTGTACAGCGCAGAGAAGGGCTAAGGGCTAAGGGCTAAGAAATAAGAGTAAAGTGACTTGCCCAGGGTCCTAACTGCTAGGCAGTATCTGAGGCCATATTTGAACCCAGGACCTCCTGTCTCTAAGCCTGGCTCTCCATCTACTGAGCTGCCCCCCTTATGTAATTAAAAAAAAAAAAAGCCCTTACCTTCCATCTTAGAATTAATACTGTGTATTGGTTCCAAGGCAGAAGAGTGATAAGGGCCAGCCAATGGACATTAAGTAACTTGCCCAGGAAGTATCTGAGGTCAAATTTGAACTCAGAACCTCTCATCTCTAGACCTGGCTCTCCATCCTCTGAGCCATCCAACTGCCCCCTAGTAGACTCATTTTGTTTGACACCAGAGGGAGGAACTCGGCACGGGGGTACAGAGAGACAGATTTAGGTTGGGTCTTGGAAGGGTCAACTTGCTGAGAATGTCAGTCATCCCAAAGTAGAGGCACAAGTGCCTTCCCTGCCTTAGAAGAGGAATAGTGAGCTTCCCGTCACCGGAGGCCTCCTAGTAGAGTTTGAACGATTCCTTGTCAAAGGGGGTTTTTGAGGGACTTTCGAATGACATTCACAGGCCGGACCAAGGCCTTCCTGCCCAGGTTTTGCCTGATGCATCTTCTGACAGGTTTTGTTTAGGGTTTATGCTTAGGACAGATAGGTATCGTCCTAGAATGTAGTTGCTTGGCCCGTCTGAATGAGGGGCCAGCATGGAGAACAGCATGGAGAGAAGGTCGGGTTGGAGGGCTGCCCGAGGGAGAGGAGCCTCTCCCGGGGGAAGTGGCCGGCTCTGCAGGCCGGTTCTCGTTCTCTGCTCAGTCCTGGATGAGGGCGTTGGGAAGGAAGGCGGTGGACGGATGAGGGAGGAGCATGGAGAGCCAGAACTGCAGGGACCACAACCCTGTTTTGGGGGCACATTTTCTCTTTGGAATCGTCAGTGTTTCATTTGATGTATGTAGGGCTCTGTAAGTGTGCCAGATGGCCAGAGGTCGGGGGTCCATGCCTAAAAAAGGGGGTTGAAGGGACCTTGGGACTTAGAACCTGGAATGACAAATTGGGAGAGATATTAGAATAAGGAATGCCGTCGCTAGGAGAAGGCTCTTGGAACGTTGGTTGTCCCAGCAGAAGGGGGGCTTGGAACCTAGAACGTCAAATGTCAGAGCTGGGAGGGGCCTTAGAACCCAGACTGTCAGCACCGGAAGGACCATCAGAACACAGAATGTCTGATCCAAGAGGGAGACTTTAGAGAAAATTGAAAGCAAACCCTTTATTTTGCTTTTATTATCATTGTTGTTATTGTTGTTGTTGTTGTTATTAGGGACACGGAGACCCACAGGCATTAAGGGGTTCCTTCTTTGTCACAAAACCAGTCACTATAACAGACAGGACTCAAACTCAGACCCTTTGACTCCCAAAGCATTATTCTTGACCCTCTCCCATTCCTCAGCACATTCCATGATCGCTCCGGCCCCTTTCAGCAGTAAGAGTCCCCATGGTAGACGATGCAGGGCTGGCATCCTCTCCAGTTCCAGTTTCTTGACCCAATCTTGGGGTTCCCTTGACAATAGTTCTAGGCAGACCCAGCCTCTTCCCTCCCTCCTTCTTTCATGTAACTTTGACCCAGACAGACCCTGGAGCTGGGAGAAAGTTCCTCCCTCCCTCTGGACCTCCCAGGTGTCCATCGGAGTCCAGCCCTTGGCACCTGGCCTTGGGACGGACTTTAATGACTTTATGCAGAGTCTAAGGACGCTCCGCCGCCTCCTCCGAGGGGCCTTGCCCATCCTGGCACAGTTCCACGGGTGTGTTTGCTTTGTGGGCCTTTCAACCCGAACATGGCTTTGAACACACACTCCTTGCGTGGACTCGTCTACCGAGATCTGGTTTTGTTGGGGGATTGGCTAGGTGTAGCCTTGTGCATCCTCATATCACATGGGGAATCCCTCGGGCTCGGCTGCAGACAGATAGTGGGAGAAACCGTGATCTAGGCTTCTCCTCCTCAGTGGCCTTGGGCTCTCCCTGATCCCCAAGATCCCAAAGGCGAGCTCATCCCTTCGGCGCCCTCCCAGAGATCTTTTCTCCCAAGGATGAGTGAGGTATCCCGAGAAGGGAAGAGATGCTCCCCACCCACAGGTGCCACTTGTCAGTCCTCTCTCCATCCATCCCTTGGCCCCAGTTTATTCGGAGGTGGGTCCGATCGCCACCCCAGTGGCAGTGGTTTGGGGGTTTGGGTTCTGTTTGTTGGGAGGTGGAGGTAGGACAGAAGGGAGCGGGTGCTGAGATCAGCATGTGGGCTCCGGGCCAGATGGAAAAAGCTCTGGGCTGGGCGTCCTGACTCCTGGAGCTCGGCGTCCCAACCCTGGGGAAGGTCGGCTTCCCTTCTCTGGGCTTTGCTGTTAACAGCCTCTTGTCAGGGAGATCCCCGTGAGATTGGAAGCTCCTGGGGGCAGGGACTGTCCCAAGCCCTTAGCACAGTGCCTGACGTAGAGTAAGCATGTAAGAGATGTTTATTTAAAAATTTGTTTTTAAACCCTTATTTTTTGTCTTCGAAGGTGAGATGAGTCACAGAACTAGGAAGGGTCTGAGGCCAGATTTGAACCCGGGGTCCTCTCGACTCCACTGGGCCACCTAGCTGCCCCTTAATAGTTATTTATTGACCATTGACTAAAAGGCTGGACAGGAAGGACTTCTCCACAGTGTAGGTAACAGCGGAACATCGTCGGACTGGCTGTATGGCTGATATTGTACCCAGCTGGTCACAAGTTGTTGTTCAGTCATTTCAGTTAGGTTGGCTCTTCGTTTGGGGTTTTCTTGGCCAAGATCCTGGAGTGGTCCACCATTTTCATCTCATTTTACAGAGAAGGAAACTGAGGCAGATAAGGTGAAGTGGCTTGCCCAGGGTCACACAGCTAGTGAGTGTCAGAGGCCAGATGAGCCATCACCTATATTCCCCCGAGGAATTAGGAGGACCTGGGTTCAACTCCTGCCCCAGACGTCCTCTCTGAGCCACAATTTCTTAACTGTAAAATGCCGGTAATCACACCATGCCTACCTCCCAGGGGAGTTGCGAGAGAAATCCTTCAAAAATTAGAATTATCGTCATTTCCTGGATGCAGAGTTTGGAGATGAGTCGGATGGGTTTCGATTCCAAGATTTTAGAAAGGGAAGGGAACTTGGAAGGCATCTAGCCCAACCTGTTCATTTTACAAATGGGGAAACTGAGGCCTAGTCAAGGGCAGCGACTTGCCCAAAGTCCACCAAGTACCAGGACTGGGGCGGGAAGGGGTTTTCTGACTCCAAATCCATCACTCCTTCTACCATTTTCTACCTAATTTGACTTAAATTCTACCTAAATTATTTAGGAGAGGGATTCTCTCTTCAGTCATGAGGCCCAGAGAAGGACAGCAGTTTGTCCAAAGGCACACAATGTGACTGTTTTGTCATTTACTTCTCTGCCTGGGGCCCTTTTTTATTTATTGGTTAGCTCTTCCTTTGCCCCCAACCCCCTTTTCTTGGGTTGATTCTAGTCTCTAGGAAGCTCTCTTCCTGCCCTTCCTTCCCCTGGATGGAGATCGGACCTAAGACCAGGAATTCACCAAGGCCTGGGTTCTAGGTCTTCCCCTGATTCAGGGGAAGGAGAACCCTGGGTTCAAAGCAAGAATGGTCTTGTCTCCTCCAGGGCCTTGCTGGGGGTGAGTGGACCACCCATGGCAGCCCCCCTCCCATTTCTATGTATGGAACTTGGAACTTGGAACTTGGAACGCCACCACCAGCCTGGACCCCAGAGGTCCCAGGGAGATCTCAGCCAATCAGCCGCTGAGGCAGGGGAGGCTTTCCCCACCTCTGTTTATGAAGCAATAATTCTGGGGTCTTCCCAGTCCCCGGGGGTCAGCCCGATGCGGTGCTGTTTATCTCTTCCTGGAGTGCAGCGGGTGCCAGGGAAGGCCTGCTTTAATGTTAATGAATTGTCTCTGGAGGTGACCCCAGACCCCCGAGTTGCCGGTGAGAGGCAAAGGGTGTTAGGGGGAGGGAAGAGCCCTCCTCGCCTTGGAGAGGGGGATTTGGGGAGATTCTAGCCAAAGCCCAAAGGACCCCTCTGACAAGAAGAACTGAGGAGGGGTCCCTTCCCGGCCCCTCTGTCTGCCTGCCGAGAGGAAGGAAAGAGGGGGCCGCTGGGTGACTCGGGGCTCTCTCTCTAACCAGCTTCCCCTGCTTCATCCTCCTGGCCGGCGTAGACTTACGATGGTCTCGATTTCTTTAGTGCATCTTTTCCCACTTTCCTCCTCCCCAGGGCACCCCATGACTGCTCTATCAGGGACTTCTCCCCGCAGAGTCTAGTAGAAACAACATTTTGGTCTTGGAATCAGGAGAAATCTCCCACCCTTCCCTAGTTGTGTGACCCTGAGCAAGTCACTTACCCCTCTGGTCCTCAGTTTCCTCATGTGTAAAATGAGGAAGGATTAGTCTCGATGACTTCCAGGGCCCTTTGCAGCTCTACAATCTGTATTCCAATGGAATTAGCAGCTTCTGGTGTGCGTTTGGCCAAGGGAAAGCAGCTCCAGGCTCCTTTGCCGGGAATCGAATCTGTCAAGTTGTTTTGGGGACGGGTTTGAGGAAGGGGACTGGAAAGGGAGCCCTCAGCCCCGGGCCGGAGGAGGGAGAGAGCCGTCCGGCCCTGACCATCTGGCTAACTGGTCTTTCCCCTCTCCCCTTGCCCAGACAGGTTCTCAGAGGTTCCTGGATGAAACAGGCCTGAGCCAGGTGGAGGCAAACAGGACTCGCTGACCTCAAGCCCACCGGCCCTGCTGCTGCTGCTGCAGGACACTCCCCGCCCGCCCTGCTCTATCACAGGAATCCTCCAGGGGATGTCCAGCTGAGTGACTGCCTGAGCCCGGGGGGCCTCCGAGGGTGACCTCTGGGCTTGCGTCCCGGCCCCTCCCGGCCGGGAGCCAGTGGAAGAGGACAGCCCAGCCTGGCCCCTTCTGCCTCCTTTCGTCGTCATCGAAGCCCCCCCCATTCGCCACGCTGCAGTGC
>NW_025375288.1:0-2557 GCF_016433145.1 Gracilinanus agilis
AAGAGAGAGAAAGGAAGGAAGGAAGGAAGGAAGAGAGAGAAAGGAAGAAAAGAAGGAAGGAAAGAAAAAAGGAAGGAAGGGAGGAAGAAGGAGGAAGGAAGTCACTGGAAGAAAGAGTACATGGTGGGAGAGTAAGGTCTAAGAAGACTGGAAAGCTAGAGAGGGCCTGGGTGACAAAGAACTTTAAATGCCAAGCAGAGAATTTTGGATTTGATCCTATTGGCCATGGGGAACCACTGGAGTTTCTTGGTTGGTGTAGGGGCTTGTGTGTGGGACATAAGATTCAGAAAAATCCCTTTGGCTGCTACAGGGAGGATGGACTGGAGTTGGGAGAGACTCCAGGCGGGCAGATTGACCAGCGGCCATGGCACAAAGAGCTGGCAGTGCCAGAGGAGAGAAGGGGGCATATCCAAGAGATGCCCCAGAGGTGAGATCCCCAGGCTTTGGCAAGAGCTTGGGCCTGGGGAGCGAGAGGGGACGAGGGGTCCGGGGTGATGCCTGGGAGGATGGAATGGCCCTCTACAAGTTATGGAGAAACTTGGAAGGAGAGAGGGCCTGAGGAGAAAGACCATGCGTTCAGTTTGGGCCCATTGGGTTGGAGCTGTCTCAGAGTGGGCCGGTTCAAGATTTCCAGCTGGCGACGGGAGACTCAGTGGGCGTAGAGAAGATGGCGGCTCATCGATCATCAAATGCCTCCCACCCTTGACATTCCGGGTCCCACGTTATAAGGTGCTTTTCTAATCTGTGCTTTCTTAGCCAGTTTAACCAGTTTGGGGAGTTGGTGGGACTGCAGTGCGTGTGCCCAGGGTTACCCCAAAGATCTGCACTCCAGAACTGCCCGGGGCCCCTCAGGCGGGTGGTCCTGGGTGAAGGTCCCTCGGTTTCCTTGGCCCTCCCCCAGCTGGCCCTCTGAAGCTAGTTAGCCCCATGGCTTTGGCTCTGGGGCCGCGCTGGATGCTGCCGCTTGGGCTGGGCTGGGGCAGGGCCAGGTGTGGAGTCTGTCACCTGAAGTCTGTTGCCCTGGGAGGAGCTGGGAGTTTAGGGACGCTCCCTGAAAACTGCCAGGGGGCCATAAACAAATGAGCTGCCTTGGGGTGGCTAGGATAGGGTTACTAGTGGGGGGCTGGGAGGAGAGGAGACTTGTGGAGCCTGGGGATCCAGGGGGAGGGGGAGGAGACATGGAAGGAGCCGCCCTCAATTCAGCAAACAAACTGCAGCAATGAATAGTCCCAGCTATTCTCAGCCAGAGCCAGAAAGGGACCTCCGAACTGGGGTGAGGGGCGAGGAAGGTGGCTCCCAGAAGGGAAAGAACTTATCCAAGGGCATTAAGTTGGAATGGCAGGATTCAAACTCAGGTCCTTTGCCTCCTTCTATGAACCACCCTACACTGTATGGACTTTGCTAGAGATTCCCCCTTACCTATCGCCTTGGGGTTTCTGTCTGAGCTCCTGTTTAGTTCTGGGGTGGAAAAAGTCCCCCACGAGAGTTTCTCAGTGGATTGCTTGACCCACTGTACTGCAATCCAGAGCGGGTTCACAGGGCACTAGACCAGGAGCCAGAAGGCCTGGTTATCTTTGATAGGAGCACACAGTTTCCCAGCAAGTCACTTCATTTCTTCAAGCCTCAATTTCCCCATCTGTAACTGGCAGGAGTTGGAGTAGAATACCTCAAAGGTCCCCTCCAGCTCCACGCTGTAAGATTCTTAAAAATAAAGGAACCTTAGGGGCCACTGGGTGGCTCAGGACAGAGAGCCAGGCCTGGAGAGGGGAGGCCCTGGGGTCAAAGGTGGCTTCAGATACTTCCTAGCTTTGTGACCCTATCCTATGGCTGTAGAGGGCCATTCCATCCTCCCAGGCATCACCCCGGACCCCTCGTCCCCTCTCGCTCCCCAGGCCCAAGCTCTTGCCAAAGCCTGGGGATCTCACCTCTGGGGCATCTCTTGGATATGCCCCCTTCTCTCCTCTTGCCCAAGCCCTTACCGTCTTTGTGTCTTAGAACCAATGGTTAGTATCCATTATATGGCAGAAGCCAAGGGTTTCAAAACAACACCATCCTTGTCTCCATAGGTCCCCCTTCCCCTGTCTGCCCAGCTCTCACACACTACGAGTTGGCCAGTTTTTTAAAAAGACTGTTGGAAAGGCACGAGGGTAACAGGGTTGAAAAATTCTAGACTGGGAATTGGGAGGCCTGGGTTCTGAGCCTAATTCTGCCATTGTCTTGCTGGGTGGCTTCCCCTTTCTGAACGTCAGTTTCTCTTCTGTCAAATGGGGAGAATTTCAACACCTTCACGCTTACGTGTATTTATCAACTTTTGACTGTTACAGATAAGGGAATGGAAGCCTGGCAGAGGGCCTACATGACTTTTCCTTTGGACCCAATGGATCTGGGCAGTTTTCATTTATGACTTCTAGAAATAGGGTAGTTGTTTCTTTTTTTTTTTAATCATGATTTTTAGGGAGACCCATGATTCTTCGAATCTCTCCCCCCTGACTTGTTTTCAAGGAATTTTAATTAATAGTAGTTACTATTAATTATTATAATAGTATTTATTTTATTC
>NW_025375289.1:0-3728 GCF_016433145.1 Gracilinanus agilis
CTTTCTTCCTTCCTTCCTTCCTTCCTTCCTTCCTTCCTTTCTTCCTTCCTTCCTTTCCTCCCACCTTATTATCAATTCTAAGAAGAGAGGCATGGGCTAGGGTGGCAATTGGGGTTAAGTGACTTGCCCAGGATCACAGAGGTAGGAAGTTTTGAGATCATCTTTGACTCTAGGCCTGACACTATCTACTGTGTTGCCTAGCTGCACCTGCAGTGTTCTTCCTATTTCAAAATGCCCCAATAGAAAGGGAGTACAAAATAAAATATGGGGAAAATATGTTTCTACTTTTCCTTGAATGAAATTCCTTAGGAAAGGTTCTTTTTCAATAACTTCCTTACTTCCCTTTAAAGCCAGGTTGTTTTTTTTTCTTCTACAAAGAAAAATTGTATAGTACTTCATCTTCAGTTATTCCTAGTTGGGAAAAAATGCAGAATCTATTTTCTGAATCCCTTAGCAATTATTCCTCCCACTATAGATATTTCTCAATTCCACTTCATGTGTTTAAACTCCAGCTCACTTAATAAGACTTCACTTAAGAATGCTACCCATTAGCTCCTTAGACACTAGCAGAAAATTCTCTTTTCATTTCTGTCCTCCTGTTGTTGTCATAAGCCACTGAGTACATCTTTCAGCAGCTCCTCCCCGCCGTGAGCTGCTCAAAGTCATTCTGACTTCCTTCATTTAATTAACACCATGACAGATTCCTAACTGGGGTGGGATAAACTGAGACAAACCAACTTTTCACCAGGGATGGAAGAAAATAAATTTTTACTCAATTAAAAAGGAAGGAAGGAAAAGGGAGCAGAGAGTGTTAAGAATCACACCGTTCTTAAACCATCTATAAACATTAATTAAATTGTTAGTATTTTTAGTATTTCATATACCTTCTCAGTACTTTTGCACAAACTGTCCTCCCATACCTGGAATGAACCCCCTTCTTCATCTCTGCCTCTGCCTTCAGGGATGTAGTAGGGATACTTACCTTCCTGTTGTTGTTGTTCAGTCACGTCCAACTCTTCTGATCCAATTTGTGGTTTTCTTGGCAAATGTACTAGAGTGACTTGCCATTTCCTTCTACAGCTAATTTTACTGAGGCAAGCGAGGTTAAGTGATTTGCCCAGCGTCACTCAGCTAGTAGGTGTCTGAGGCCAGATCTCCCATCTCAGACACTTTATCCACTGTGCCACCCAGTTTCTTCATTTAGTTTAATGGCTCAGCTTGAATGTCCCCTCCTACATGAAGCTTTTCCTAATCTCCTGAGCTGCTAGCATCACCCTGCCAAAATGACCATGCATTTACTTTATATGTATATTTTATGTATAGCCTTATTTGTAGCTTTGGTGTCTTCCCTGGGAGAACACTGAGCTCCCTGAGGTCAGAGACTACTTGTTTTTGTCTTTGTAGTCTCTAGGCTTGACATATAGTGGCTCTTTAATTAAGATCAACTGACAAATGTGAATTTTTTTGTCAAATGACCAATGAACTTACAACTATAGGAACTGAACTATATCCGTATATTCTCATCTATACTATAAGTGAAATCAGAAGGCATTAAACAAACTGTTAAATTGCAGGATTGCTCACTGATTCTCCTTATCCTTAGGAGGTGGGTGGGAGTAGGGGATGGGGTGGGGTGGGGAAATGAATGATTAGAGCTGTTTCTTGCTGTGATCCCAAAGAAGGAAATAATTTATAGGATAACATTAGCTGGAAGGTAGGCAAAAAACATTTATTGAGCAATTACTATGGGCCAAGCATTGTGAGAAGTGTTGCTGATAAAAATACAGAGACACAGTTCCCGCCTTCAAGAAGCTTACATTCTAATGGGGGAAGATGGTAGGTGAAAGGCATGAAAGGCATGAAAGGTTACTTAAAGGACCTGAAAAACTGAGGGGAGCCAGGAGGAGGAAGGTGGGACATGGTGACAAAATCTGGGGAGAGTGAGATGCATAGCCAAGAAGGAATGAAACATGGCTGACCTAGACTTGTCCCTGAAATGGAAACCTCGGACAGAAAACATCACGTCCCTTGACACCCTCTTCTTGTTGCTCTTCTCATGCTTCCCAAAGCCCTGACCAGAAGGAGAATTTGGCATATTCCTTGTTTCCTACTGCCACTTCTGGATCCTCTTTCAGCTGCCATCACTCAACTTCTCTGAGATTCATGTCATCAGATTATATTACCCTGTACAATTCTTGGTGCAGTCATTTACTCACCTCTATGTCAACTCTCCCTCTTTCTTCAGTAGGTTCACTTCTTGGCTCACAGTCTTCCTCTCTACCCCATCCTCTATTTTCATCCCCAGTTAATCCAATCAAGTCATATCTATGATTTTTTAATATCCTAGACTCCCAGGAAATCAACCTCCACTTACATGACCTACATTTCCACTCTCTGTACAAGGATAGTAACACCTAGTTGTTTAGTCTTTGTGACCCCCATTTGGGGGTTTCCTGGCAAAGATGTTGGAGTAGTTTGCCATTTCCTTCTCTACCTCATTTTACAGATAAGGAATCTGACATGTCTGAGGCTAGATTTGAACTCAGGAAAGAAGATGAGTAGTTCCGACTTCAGGTTCAGAACTCTACCTACTATGCTGCTTAGCTGTCCTTAGATAGTACCATCATCCTAAACTGTTCTATCCTCAAAATCTTGAACTCTGAAATTCTTCCTTATTAATCACGATTTCTTATCCTTTCACTTTTCTAGCTACCTTAGTCCTCCTAAACTTCTTTTATCTTCACTGTAAGCCTCGGTGTCTCTATTCCTTCCTCTTTTCTCCAGATTATCATCAACACTGCCTGCCCCCATTTCTTCTTTTTTACTCTCTACTTATAAAGTCAACCAGGCATTTCTTGATTCCCTTGCTCTGTTTCCCTACAAATCTATTATTTAATCTCAACTAGTTAGCTAGTTGAACCATTGGATAGAGAACTGGGCCCAGAGCAGGAAGACCTGAGTTTAAATGCAGGCTCAGACACTACTAGTTGTGTGACCCTGGGCAAGTTCCTTAATCCTTATTTGCCTCAATTTCCTCCACTATAAAATGGGGATAATAACAGCACCTACCTCACAAGCGTTAATATGAGGATAAAAAGAGATATTTGTAAAGTATTTAACACAGTGTCTAGTACACAGTAGGTGCAATATAAATGATTATTCCTCTCCCTTCCCTTCCTTCCCAAGCTGGGCTCTGAGAGCATTACTGCACAGCAATCCTTTCCTGATTTTGACTCTATCACATACTCACTCCTCAGATCTCTTACAACTCCTTCCCTCTCTCTAAGCAGAGAATATTGATTCTTTTCTGAGAAAAATCTACTGTAATCTCTCCCTTATCCCCATTTCTGCCTCAAAATCTCTTGAATCTTTCTGACTTCTTTTTACCCCATTCTTTTTTTCTTGCTCTAATCCCTGGAGAATGAAAGGTAGAATTTTTTTTTTCTTTTCCAAAGTTAACCTCTTCATCTTTCTATCAATCAATAATGGTGAACCATTGGAAGTAAGGGGCCATTAGGCTGCCTAAGGAAAGGTGAACCAAGTCTAGGTCGAAAGCAGAAAAGATCAAAACTTCTATGATAATCAGCAATTGAGGCTAGGCCCATGAGTGACTATTCTACAACCAGCTTAGGCAGGAAAGGGAGTTCTAATTTCTCTGTGTGTATGTGCGTGTGTGTGTGTGTGTGTGTGTGTGTGTGTGTCTGTGTGTGTGTGTGTGTGTGTGTGTA
>NW_025375290.1:0-5163 GCF_016433145.1 Gracilinanus agilis
TATAAAAAATGAAAGCCACCCCATGAAGCAGTGACAGACAGAAGAGCAGAAATTGCCTTTCCACATCACCATCCACCTCCCTTTGTCCAGTTTGTTATATCATATGGCTCTCAGAGCCAGGAAGGGCAACTCTGAGTTTGTTCCATGGGAGAATATCTCTTATTGTGTATATGTGTGTGTGTGTGTGTGTGTGTGTACATGTTTCCTTCAGATAGAAGAAAAATTTCTTCAAAACAAAGATGATTCTTTTCTTTTCCTTTTCTATCCCTGGTGCCTGGCATACAGTTGGCACTTAACAAATGCTTTTTTAATTCAGTACATAAAAACACAGCTCTAAGAGAAGAATCTACCAATTAGAGTCTGTCTTCCCCATGACAACAGGAGAGAAACCTCAAGGAGCTTCATGCAAATAAAGATAAGAAGCAAAAATTCTCAGGGTTCCATGTGCCATGTACTGACTTGGGCTAGAGCCACTTGTGTTGTGTTAACTGTTGATAAAATGTTATTGAATGTAAAATAAAATAAGCTTGTATTCCAGTGTAACTATTCTACAAAATAAATTATGTTGGAATCAAATAATGGTGTATTCTGTGATAAGAAAAAAGCAACTCTTCTAGAAATGTACCAATATATGTTTGGGTTGAGACTTTGCTTGCTTGCGTGTGAATACAAAAACAAGTCGAAGGGTGGAGATTAGTTTAAAGTTTCATCTGCTCTTCTTTGTTATCCTTCTTTCACCATCACACATTAGCTCCCGATTCTCTTGTCCACATGGTCAGCCAGCAAACCATTGGGCGAACCGAGAGTTCTGGCCCATCGTTCACAATTATGGTAAATACCTTGAAAACTAAGAAAGAGGAAAGAAAACTGTAGGATACCAGAGTCTTTACAGGAAAAGGTGACAATTCTACCATGGAATTTTTGGTATGTATCTTTCAGACCCTTTATGAGAGTTTTATCCAAAGCAGAAGCCAGATATAGCAGAAATAGCATTGGGTTTGAAATCAGTAGACCAAAGTTCAAATTCTGACCTTGATATGTTGTGAGATGGTGGCCATGACATTTCTTCATTATCAGTTTTCAGATCTATAAAATGAAGTTGCTGGACTAAACTATCTCTAGCTAGGTGTTACAGTGGATAGAGCATAGGACTTAAAGTCAGGAAGACTTGCCTCAGACAACAGACAGTGGCAACCCCTTGTCATTTCTTTTATAGATGTTGCATCTGAAGCAGGACACTCACTGTGTGATCCTGGGCAAGTAATTTGCCTTTCTTAGACTTAGTTTCATTATCTATAAAATGAGTATAATAATAACACCTACCTCGCAGGATTGTTGCAAGGATTAAATGAGTTAACATATAAAACTTATTTAAAAAGCTTAAAATGATATATAAATTTTAACTATTTAAGGTACTCTCCTGCTTCAAATCCTATGATTCTAATATCCTACAAAATACTTCATTGTATTATGAAGAAAATACTCTATACTCAAAGGCAAATATTTTTAAAAATCAAATTTTATTTTATTTTTTGTTCCAAATTCCCTTTCTTCCTATTCCTCCCCCCTCTATTGAGATGGCAAAAAAAACAAAACCCATCACACATGTGTATACTCATGCAAAACAAATTCTTGCATTATGCATGTCAAAAAAATTAAAAGAGAAATCTGTACTCGTATTCCATCAATTCTCTATCTGGAACTAGACAGCCTATTTCATCATGAGTTCTTTGGCGCTGCGGTTAGTCATTAGGTTGGTGAATTACTAGAAATTTCAAAATTCATTTTTTTTACAGTATTATTGTTATTGCATCAATTATTTTCCTGATTCTTCTTACTTTACTTTGTATCAGTTTGTGCGAATCTTCCCAGGCTAATGTGAAACCATCCCCTTATTTCTTATGCCACAATAGTATTCTATCACATTCACATGCCATGTGTTCAGCTGTCCCTCAATGGATGGGAATCTCCTCTGTTTCTAATTCTTTGTTACCCCAAAGAGGGTTTGTATCAATATTTTTGCACATATGAATCTCTTTCCTCTTTCTTTGATCTCTTTGAGCATAGACCTAGTGGTGGTATTTCTGGGTCAGTGGGTATTCATGGTTTAATAGCAAGATAACAATAATAGAATGCAAATTCTTGCTTATTCGCCAAGTTGGATGCGTGTCAAGTACAATCCCTGAATGCTGGGAGTGCTCTCTGAGGATCAACCTAGCTAAGCAAAGTTCATCTTTTTACCTTAAGGTTGAAAACTGGGTGAGAAAAACTTTTAACTAACAAAATGCATCTAGATTTTTCTACAATGGCCTGTAAGGATTGTCATTGGTTTTAATGGAGGACACACTCATCACACCAATGACATATTGTATCTTTTGAAGTATTAATGAAATGTTCGACACAAAATTGTCTAGTTATCCTTTAAATATTCTTGAGGGGGGAAGAAAGGAAGAAAGAGAATCTATTACCATTTTCATTTTCCACAAAGGAAAGTTCAATTCAATAATTTCTTAGTTGTTTTTGACTCTTCATGACCTCATTTGGGGTTTTATTAGCAAAGATACTTGAACGATTCACCATTTCCTTCTCCAGATCATTTGACAGATGAGGAAACTGAGGCAAATGGGGTTATATTTTATGTTCAGGGTCATACAGCTAATGTCTGAAGTTAGAGCTGAATGCGGAAAGATGAGTCTTCCTGCCTCCATGCTGAAATTCAATCCATGGCTGCCATAAAGGGAAATCTATTGCTAAAGAGGTGAAAACATTAGCTTTAGAATGATGACTTCTAGATTCAATATAACATACTATTCAAGAAGCTTCAGTGGCTCCCTATTGCCTCCACAATAAATATAAAGTCTTTAACACAGCACTTAAAATCCTCCAGAATTAGCTCTGATTACAGGCTCATTTCATATGATTTCCCTTCAAGCAAACTAAATTCAGTTAAACTCCATTACTAGCTGACTCTAAAGCATGTTTCTGACATCAGTTTTTCAGAATGCAACTTTTCTCTCAGGATGATGACTTCCCTTTGAGCACCCTCAGCTTTCCCAAGGTGAAAGTATTCCCTGCTTCCAAAACTTTTCTTAGATTGTAGTTTCTGAATATACTGGCTATAGGGGGCCATGCCTCTATATGATTTTTTGGGGTCCTGAGCGGCGTGGTGGCATAGGATGGTTAAAGCAGGAGAAAGAAAATGAGAACAATTAGACTAGTGGTTAGCCCATGCTGTCCCAAACTCTGTGGGCATGGAAGTTTATTATATATCTTTCTCAAAGAAGAAGTCACAGTTGGTAAGGGGCAATAAATCACGAATAATCCATTGAAGTTTAAAGAATACAGATGCAAAGACAAATGGTCAAATTCCAAACCCCAATTCAGCAGGTTATAATTCCGGGAGAGGAAATATCCTATGGAGATGCTCATCAATTGAAATCTGCATACAGACTAAAGACTCAGGTTTTAATCTGAGTATGGAATCAGCGTTTGTTTAAGATTAAGGCTTCTTCAATTATCAAGGGAGGAAATTATCAATTCAATAGAAGCTGGTTTACCACTTCAAAGCTCTCCAATAAGAATTGTAAAAAAGGTGGGGATCAAAGACTGAGTCAGAAGAGGAGCCTCAGATTTTTATCTTAGATGACCCATTCAGTCTGCATCCTGACATGCAGGGCAGAAAAATCATACACACAGTTTTACTTGCCGATGATTTTGTAATGGGATCCAGATAAAATATCTGTTACAGACTCTGTTTCTCTAAATGACTCCTAATAACCTTTTTGGAGGGATCAAGTTGATTTTGGATTAACCTACCTTCTGGTACCAGAGCCTTTTTGGGGCTCAAGTGACCAGGACCAAACACAAAGACTGCCTCAGCCTGGATTGGTCACGTAGGGAATCCAGATAACAGGCCCTAAATTTGATCCTATTTCTCCAAAGGTTTTACTACATAGAACGGCTTCCCACAGAATCCCCCTTTTTAAAAATTTTTTTTTTTTTTTTTTTAGAACTTAGAGAGTGGTCACGACTATCAGTTATAGAGAGTACAAAAGGATTCTGTTCCGATTTACAGATCATGATAAAGGACCATGTAACCCTCTCTTGCTCTTAATATCCTTTTCTTTTGTTTTGAATTGAAGAGATTTTAGCTCAATTTGAATTTGCCTTATTGAAGAACTGAGTGATCTAATGAGAAATGGGAAGCAAAACAAAACTATAAGGAATAAGAAAAGGGCAAATCCAGCAGTACTGAGGGTGGGTATTAGATTATTATGAGAGATGTAAAATGAAAGACCCTCAATAAATGAAGAAGTCAGGTTGGGAATGGAATCAGAAACAGAAGAATGACTGATCTCCATAATTTGGTTATGTAACATTTTTAGATCAATAGAGGTTTCTGAGTGATTCCATACACCAAGAATATGCTGTTGTATATTTTCCCAAGGAACATCTGTTTGATTATAGACAAGGGGGGTCACACAGATCCACTTAAATTCTGCATGACACCTTGCTTTAAGCCTGACTTTAATGTTTTGTAATTGGTTGCCAATGTATAAAACAGCGTCTTCAAGAACATTGATTCTTGCTTCTAATCCCTTAACTATGTTCTCTTGAGTCAGAAGGGCAAGGGAAACATTTTTTGAGAGGGTATCCACATATTGGGGTATGTGAATTTCTCTTATGAGATCCTGGTCTCCCTGAAGGCTCTTGCAAACACAACTAACTTTTAAGTTACACAAATTTTGGGGGTAAAAAGGAAAAGAGGACAAAAACAATGATCAAATGATTACTAGACGCATTGACAAAAAGCCAATTAGGGGGCAGTCCCCTTTGGCATGAGTGTACATTCAAAACAGGTGCATTCAATTCCCCATATTTCAATTAACTGCACCCCAAAGTTCAGTATGGGATCTTCTTAATGCAGTGTAGGTCTCTGCAGGCATCTTCATGGTGTCTTCTTCCAAACAGGTTCATCGTCTGGATTCTGGGGAGGTGGCAAACTTCTTATCCTAAAATTATTCTCAAAAGAATTTCAACTTTACATTATAGATTATAAAACATACATTCTCCCTTACAGAGGGTTAAGGCTAACATCCAGATCAGTTAATGATACATGACTGAGTTTTGGGGTTGTGTGAATCAATTGGTAAAAGCAATAAG
>NW_025375291.1:0-5576 GCF_016433145.1 Gracilinanus agilis
TATATATATATATGTTTTTACTTATGTAAGAATGAGCGTGACAAGAGCAATGTTGCCATTGTCTAAATATATTCTTGCTCTAAAAGTTTCCCATGCCAGTGAAACCACAGGTTTGGTTGTACAATGTGGCTCAGAGGATACAAAGATATTTTAAAAGACAAATATCTTGCCATCAAAGAACTTACATTCTACCACACTGTAATTCGGGAGATATGATCTGATGAGCATCATTAAAAGTCACTTCCTTTGGAATTTTTCTTGAATACACTTATTATAGTATGTCTTGTCTTCCCCTTCCTGCCTTAACTTATCATGAAATTACTGCCAACAAGTCATATTAATGACTTAGGGCATTGTATCTGGGAGAATGCATTTAAAATGCTTATATTACCTAGTTATATGCAGTAGTACCATGCTAAACTCAGTCCAATTGGAAAATTAATGTACTCTTGGTGAAGCTATGAATTGTTCTACCCATTCTGCAATGTAATATGGAAATAAATCCACTAAATTTCTAAATTGTGTATACTTTTCTGGCCAGAAATATCATGAAAAAACCCACACTCTAATGAAATTAAAGAAAAAAGAGAAAGACTCACATGTATAAAAATATTTCTAGCATTTATTTTTGTAGTGGCAAATAACTGGAGACTAAGTGGTATGCAGATCAATTTGGGAGCATCTAACCATATCAGTGTATATAAATACTATTGTATAATGAAAACTTATTAAATAACTGAATTGAGAAAAGCCAAGGAAGACTTATATAGACTGATATAGAATGAAATGAGCAGAACCAAAAGATCCTTTTATTAATAGTAGCAACCTTGAACAAACAACTTTGAGATACTTAAGAATTCAGATCAGTGCGATGATTAACCATGAATCCAGAGGGTTACAGATGAAATATGCTACCCAGCTCTGGACAGAATAATGATAGATTCAAAATGCAGAATGAGACATCCATTTCAAGACATGTTTAATGTGGAAATTTTTGGACAATAATTTATATGTATATTATAATAGCTTTCTTTTTCTTTCTTCCACTTGGAAGAGTAGGAAGGGAAAAAAAAGAAATGCTTATAAATTGAAAAAAAATAAATTTAGAGGTTAAAGCCAAAGAACACTTGGAGTGGAATTCATAGAACAAGGAATATAAATATGTGATGGGCAAATGCTAAGGAGAAAAAAAAACTACCTGCCTTACATTTTTCTTTGGTATAGTCAGGTACATGAAATGAGGCTTCATAGAGGAACATATATATGTATATATACACGTATATACTCACATATGTATACATTACTGCATTTTCTCATATTGTCAATAGATGGCAATAGAGTGTCAGAATATTTTTTCACCCCCTTCTGTCTGCTCAGTACTGTAATGAGCCAGATTTTGAGACTTAACATAATTCTTAATAATAAGTTAGTCACCCTTTATAACCCTTTTATAACCTCTAATGACTATTTGGATGCAAGTATCCTAAAACTACTTAAATACTAAACTTGGTAATATGGGTGAAATTCCCAACCCTAGATTAGGATAATAGTATCTCACCCTAACTCAGAGGCAAGAATAAACAACATTGGAAGTCACCTCTTTGTGTAATTCAAAGGGCATTTTTCAGGGCTCTTCTCTGAAAGTTCATTGTTCTCAAACTCCCATACAATGTCTAAAATTCATAATTCCTATCTTTCTTCAGCTCTTGAAGGTTTTGAAATTTCAAGGATTCCTTTGCAAGAATGAATAGATGATACAGTCTGAGTAGTTTGCTATTGATAGAGATGATTCCTAAAGGAATGTTATCCTATATAAAGAGACGAAAGGGAGGAAGAGGAATATAACTGGTAAAAAAAGAAAGTGGAGAATTTTCAATAATAAATGGTTCCTTATTTTTAAATTGTACCAGTGATTCACTTGCTCTGAGAAATCCAGAGATGAAGCATTAATACAGTGAATGATGAAGTATCTGTCTCTACTTAGATGAAAATGTGAATAACATCATAAAAATATCAAAATAATGACCTCTAATTTATTTTCAAATAGAATATGAAGGAAAGTTTCCAAACAGATGCAAATAAAAGTGCATGATGGAGGCCAGATTAAAATTACAGGTGATATGGAGGAAAATTAATAAAAAATCATGAATTAATAGTCAAATGATAGAAGAAGAAATGAGTTGATATGTTATTAAAATGAAAACTATGCTTTTTAACTGGCTAATAACAACTAAGAGGTTTTTTTTACTAGATTTGAGTTTTAAATTTACAACAATTTTTACTTGAAAAAATTATATGCAGACATTGCAGCACATAAATTAAATTTAATGTTGCAGTCTTTCTGAGTTACTTCCACTTTGGCTCTCACAGATTTTTTTAGGTCAAGTTGGCATGGGGAGGAGAATAAATATAGAGAGTTCAAGTGAGTATGCCCTCAAAGGTGTCAACTAGCCACCAGGTCAAATGAACTCCGAGAATAAGCCATTTATTAAAATGTCATAGTAAAGACATACCTTTAAAATACTTTCCCTCCATGTATCTGTGGTATGCTGATCCACAAAATGCCTACAATATTTTTGGAAAGAGTGGGCAAAAACCTGAAGTACAATGGGAGTAAGGCACACTTGTAGGGAGCACATATGGTCAAAGCAACTCACAATTATTGTACTGCAAGTATCAAAGTCCTTTCTCTCTTTGAGAAATATTAATAAAGCTCAACCCTTCCTAGTTTTCTGAGTCCATAGCTAGTTAACTTTTCTACAACCAGAAGTTTAGTTTAGTTTTTTAAACTTGTTTCCAATTTTGATCAACTAACTGTTACTCTATATCCATGTCTGTTTGCTGTATTAATATTTTTATTGCGACTCCTACCTATATTCTCCAAACTGATAAATTTTTAAACGGCTAGGTAGTGTCTCTCCTGAATAAGCAGCTCCATTACCTTTGACTAGTGGACAGTGGAGGAGAAAATCCCATCTGCCCTACCAAGAGGGGAAGATCTGTCATTCATTAATTCACTCAAACTAACTTTTAAACTCTTTAATAAAAGGCTGCTTCCTTGGCTTAACTATTTAAAGTTTCCAATGGCTAAACCAATAACATTGTAAAGAGAAAGAAATGTTCATACTTTGTAAGTTTCTATATCCAGACCTCATCATTGGTGACTTGTGACTACAACAACAAAGTTAATGGAGGCAGGTATCAAATCCCTCCATCCTGTAATTAGCATTCCTTAGACATCTAATAACTTGTACAATTGGTCAACAGCTAGAGAAAGTCAAAAAAATTCTTCCAAACAAAGAATACTTTTTGAAAGTAACAACTTAATTGAACAAAAATGATTAGGAAAAATATTCTCATTTGTTGAGGCCACAATAAAATAAGAAAACTACAATGTTTAATTTATATAAGGTAGGAATGTCTCCACAAACTGTTCCAGACACAATTCTACTAGATATCATCTTACTATGTCTCATATTAACGTTTTATTGATGAGTTTTGTTTTTTACAGATTTCACCCACTATATGAGAACTCTCTTTTAGCAAAGTAAAATGATTAAGCAAAACTAGCAATACAGTGACCTCACATGTACAGTGCATGTACAGTGCATTGTACTTCCATTTTCCTACTTTCCTCTTTTTTAAGTTAACAGAAAAATATATTCCCTCATGCTCCATTTAAAAAAAAGAAATTCCTTGTAACAAATATTCACGTCCAAGAAAAACAAATTTCCTCATTTCTGTATACAAAAATATATATTCTGTATCTTAAGTCCATCCCCTATCAGGAGGGAGATAGCATGTTTCATCAGTCCTCGGAAATTATGGATGGAACTATCTGGCTAATACATAATAGTACTTCATCTACCTATTATCAGATGATCAAGACAACAATAACTAAATTGTTCATATCAATTTACAAGTCCTTTTCTCAACCTCAATGCTTTGGTAATAAGAAGTAAGCCAGTCTGTTTGTATGGAGACTTGTGAGGGATCAGGAAAATTGAGATAAGGTTGTAGAAACTTTGGAATTCCCAGCTAAATATTTTGGTTTTATTTTATAGGCAAAAGTGTCTCTAACTTTATTTGGGTAGAATAAATAAAGCATAATCAATATTTTAAGAAGACTTGTCTGAGTAGACAGTGTAAAGGATGAATTGAAAGGACAGAATGAAATCAGAGAGACCACTTGGAGGATCACTACAGTGGTCTGGATTTGAGGTAGCAACTTCCTACTGGGTAATGACAGTAGGATAGAAAGAAATGCAAAGATAATGCATGTCAAAGGGAAGATGGACAAGACCAGATTACATTGGTTGTAGGGAATAAAAGAGACATAAAGATGTTGAGTTTAACAGCAGTCATTACTGACCCTTAACGGAATAATTATAAGAGAGTTGAGGTATTAGATTTAAGGAATGGGTGGAAGAAAGTTGAATTCATTGACAATCTATAGATTCTATTCTTTCCCCCTTTTTGAAAGCTCGGACAACATTTTCCCTTCTTCAGTCATCCTCCCATTAGATCACTGTCCTTGATCTTTCAAATATCATTGACTTCAGCTCAACAAGCATATCTGCCAGGTATTTTACTACCCAAGGATTTGGTTTATCTGGGAAAAGGTATTTAAATTCATCAAGGGCAGCTAGGAAATCTCCTAACAACCCTTTTGTTATCTTGGATATTGAGTATATGTTTTTGTTCATTTATTTTCAATGCACAAGTCAGACTAGCACCAGAGAAAGCAAAAATGCAGAGGAGTATTAGAGAAAATCTCACATTTGGGTTTAAAAAAATCAATTGCATTAAAACAGAATGTAGAAGATATTGTTATAAATTATGTGGGAAAAATGCAGTAGATCTAATGACCTACTTGTTCAGTAAATATCACCACGGTAACATGGGAGACAAAAAGGAGCAACACTGGGAATTCAAAGAGAGTTGTGTTAGGGAACTAACAAGGGTAAACAACAGGTTCACCAAGGATTAGTATGAGCTTTCAGATGAATAGACAGCATTAAGTTTTTAGTAGGTTAAATAAGCAGGTGTTTATAACATCTTTTAGGATAACCTATACTTCAGGAACAAAATCAATAAAGTAAATGAAGGAGGCTTGAAGATTTACAAAAAAAACCTGGTAAGATGCCAAAGGATTGATGGACTCTAATGAGAGAAGCACTTTGTTGGCAGACCAGACTATAGAGTTCAGGCAACTTAGGAAAGCCAAAGATAACAAGGGAGGAGAAGGGATGATGGCAAAGGCCTAGGTGAGATCAGATGAAGCAAATAACTTGTGGTCACAGTGCAGAAAAACAATACATTCAGGAAGTGTTCAATATATTTTGCAATATATGACATCAGAAATGAGTAAATCAGAATTCTAATCCTGGCTTTATCATAAACAAGCTATAAAACTGGATAATTCATTTAATCTTATCTTTCTTCTTTCTTCCTTCCTTCCTTTCTTCTTTTTTTGCCTTCCTTCCTTCCCTCCTCCTCCTCTTCCTCCTCCTCTTCCTCCTCCTTCTTCCTCCTTCTTCCTCCTCCTCCTTCCTCCTTCTTCCTCCTCCTCCTTC